>NC_031494.1:2537255-2546530 GCF_001602025.1 Plasmodium gaboni | reverse complement strand
ACAGAAATATATTTATACACTTATATATTTTTATACTTGATTATATATATATATATATATATATATATATATATATATATATATTTATTTATTTATTTTAATTTTTTTTTTCTTTTTTCTTTTCTGTTCTTTCATTTTAGAATCATGCAAAAGTAATATTTGTTCAGATAATCCCGTTCAAGACATACAATGCTTATGTTCAGAAAATCAAAATGTCAATATTCCTAAACGTACGTCTGATTCCTTATGTAGTATCAATTCTAATATATTTAATATTTCAGACTATATAAGATATAATCTTTTTAGTTATATACACATTTTAAATAATCATGAATTAGATATTCACCAAAGGCAATGTATAGAAGAAATAGTAAATTTCCAAGATTCGAAATTGAAATGGATAGAAGAAAAGGAAAAAGGAGAAAAGAAAGATAATGAAGAAATGCAATTACCAATACAAAAGGATAATATTAACGAATTGAGATATAGTTCTGAAGAATATAATCATGATATAAATGAAAGTTTTGAAAAGTTCAATATAGAATCTAATGATGAAGTGTTTAAAAATACGGTCGTTGATAAGGTTGACCATAGGTTTATTGATAAGGATTTTGATAGGGTTGTTCATAGAGTTGATGCTCCATTTAATGATAGAGTTGATTCTCAATTTGATAATACAGTTGATTCTCAATTTGATAATACAGTTGATTCTCAATTTGATAATGTGGTAGATAATTATCATAACTCTAATTCTTTCATTAGCACAGAAAAAATTCAAAACGATCAAATATTAGATGAAGAAGATATTATTGATGAAAAGAGAAAATATGGGGAATCATATATTAGTAGTATGAATAAAGATACTAAATGTATAAATGAAGAAAATACCAATATAAATAGATTAACACGTAATCATATATTTTTAATTGACTCAGATGATATAGGAAATGCATCACCAGAATCTAAACAAAAAAAACGTACGTTTTATAGAACTAATGGTCGATTAGCTAAAAAAATGAAAAATGAAAAAAATCAGAACAAAAATATACAATATAAGGAAATGAACGAAAATATAGAGAAATTGGAAATAGAAATAAAACAAGAACAAGAAGAACAAGAAGAAGAACAAGAAGAACAACAAGAAGAAGAACAAGAAGAACAAGAAGAAGAACAAGAAGAACAAGAAGAAGAACAAGAAGAAGAACAAGAAGAACAACAAGAAGAAGAACAACAAGAAGAAGAAAATAATGGAAACAAAGCACAAAGTATTTTTGATATTATTTATAATCATTATGTTAATAATATAAATCAATATAGTTTTGGAACTAGCGCCTATTATAATTTCAAACGTAGACCTAATATTATATGTAATGAAGGTATGAATTTAGATTTATTTTTAGTCATTACTAAGCAATATAAAATATTGAAATATTTACTTAATAAAAAAGAATTAGAAGAAATATTCTTAAAAGAATCTAAAGGAAATACATTTATTCAATCAAAAACATTTAAAAAAATTTTAATGATATGTGCTCGAAAAGGTTTTAATAAACCACCACATAATATTCATTTTATAGATAACAAGAAAATATATACTAACTTAATTCAGTGGCTTAAAAATCATTCACCTGAAAATCAAAAACAATTAATCCTAAAAAGTTCAGAAATAATTAATCTCAACCTTTAAAGTGAAAGTCATAAAACAATGAATTTACCAAAAGCAGATACCAAGACTTTGTCTGATTCAAAGCATGGATCATTTAAAAGTAAACTATACTCTTCAACCTTTATGAAAAAAAAAAAATAAAAAATAAAAATAAAAAATAAAAATAAAAAATAAAAATAAAAAAATAAAAAAATAAAAATAAAAAAATAGAAAAATAAAAAAAAAAAAAAAAAAAAAGAATAAAATAAAATAAAATAAAATAAAAAAATAAAAAAACCTTAGCACTTCTATTCCTCATATAGTACAAAAAATATTAACGCCATGTTGTCTGATTGTATAAAATAGACATCATATTTATGTTATTATTCTAGTACAATTTTGATGGGGGAAATGAAATCATTTTGTAACATGGGTATAAATCTAATTATTCCCATATATTTTCATATTATATATTGATATAAAAATTTTACTTATTTTTTTTTTTATAAAATTATATATATATTTATATATATATATAATATATTTATATTAATTCCATATTCTTCGTGAAAATGTATATACGTAAAAATATTATCGTTCGCCTTATTTTTCATATTCTATATATATATATATATATATATATATATATATATATATTTGACATTTATTATTTTATAAATATATACATCTATATATACTTGACATTTATTATTTTATAAATATATATATATAAATATATATATATATATATATTTATATATATTTATATTTATAAAATCATAAAATATTATCAACTTTACATATTGATATAAGCAAATGTAAAACGTTGTCTTTAAAAAGTCTCTTGTTAATAAGGAAATTATATATATAAAATGATACAACAATTAATAAATAGAAAAAAAAAAAAAGTTAATTATTATAACAATAAATTAAATTATGTTTCTTAATAAGAGACAAATATTATAATAAATTAAAAATAAATTCTTTTTGAATAAAAATATGATATGTCTCAAAAGTAAAAAAAAAGAATTATTTATTTTAATTGATCTAAATTTTATCATTTAATTTACTCACATCATCATAAGACATACGTTCTTCGCTAATAAATTTATCTGTAAAAAAAAATAATAAATAATAAATAATAAATATATAAATATATATATATATATATATATATATATATTTATTTATTTATATTAGGTAACATATTGAAATATATAATATTTGTTATACCTAATGATTTATTGTATATATTAACTACAACCAAACCTTCATCTGATAAAACCTATGAGAAATAAAAAATTACGAAACATATTTTAATCATATGAGCGCTATAATATACATATGAAAAATATTTTTATTTTGTATTATTATTTTATTTTTTTTTTTATTTTTTTTTTTTGTTCAAACCTTGTTAATTACTGCACATGACCCTTTATATTTTCCTCTTAATACAACAACCTTTCTACCAATATTAGGTATGACAGTTTCTAGTTGTTTCTGATATGCATAAACCATATCTGTGCTGTTATTCAATTTTATTTCACACTTATATTTATCGTTCCGCGAAATATACTTTATAACACCTTTATGATTATAATATTTATGTGTCTTATCAATTATCTTAACTATTATATTTTTAAAAATCCAAATATTATTATCACTTTCTTCTGATAAATTATCATTCGGATATTCATTTTCATGTTTATTTTTTTTGCCTTCCTTATGTTCACTACGTAATTCGGATGTGTATACATTATTTGGGCTATTCCTTAATTTCGAGTTATCATTATTTTTTTGTTTTTTTTTTTCTTCATTTTCTAAAATTAATAAATCCAATTCTGATAAAGGTCTCTTATTTTTTGCATTACTAGGATGGTTTGTATTCTTTTCAGAAATAATTGATTTTTTCTTATTTTGATTATCTTGTTTTAATAAGGATTTATCTAAAAATATATTAACATTTGGTTTTAAATCTTTACTAGTATTGGTATCATTATTTGTTTTTATTGATGAAATGATAATTTTCTCGTCATTCTTTTTTTGTAATGCAGTGTATTCAGGTTCGATGAAAGTACCTTTTTTCTTAGCTTCTTGTATTGCTTCATTAATTTTCTTTTCCTTTAATTCTTCATATGAGTATTCTATTTTTTTTCTTTCTTGATAAGCTTTTTCTCGTTCTATTTTTTCTCTATCAATATATTCTAAATACCATCCTCTTTCCGTTTGTTCAATTTTACATTTTCCTGTTTTCCCTAAGTATAAAACAAAATCAGTTAATGTAACCCAAACGGTTGAGTTCATATGTATATGGCTTTTATCACTTATCATATTAGTATATACTGTATTAGCTAAAATGCGTGCCCTACAATATTTTGTTTTCATCAATCTCATAAACTCTTTTTCAAACATAGCAGAATAATCATCCATAAATTTATTTGCATCCTGACAAAATATTTGCATTTGTCTTTGATGCGCTTCTGATAATCTGTGACATTTAAATCCATTTTCATCTCTACATTGTTTTTCACACATTTGACAATACCACTTTAATTTCTGAAGGCCTTTCGCCTTCATTTTATTAGCTAGCCATTTTGGAGTTCCTGGTTCTGCTCTAGGCATAATTATTTATATATCAAAAAATTAAATGTTTTTCATAAATGAAATTTTTATCAATGATTCATAACTAAAACAATCCCAACTGAAAAGGAATGTGCATAGTTATGGTTGGTAATATATTATACGAATAAAAAAATAAATATTATCAAAATTAAATAAATAATAAATAATAAATAATTATATAAATAAATATATATATGTATATAGTGATATATCGCTAATATTACATATTCATATAATTATTTATATATGTTTATTATTTTATAATTATAAATTAATTTTTCAGTTACTCTTTTTGAAATGTAAATAGGTCAATTACATTTCAGGATCATTATTGAAACTAATTTTTTCCCTATTATTTAATATTAATTTCTGTTGCTCCATTTTTTTTTTTTTTTCCTTTTTTTTTTGTCATTATATTTTTATATATTTTTTTCAATTGTTCTTATAATGTATAACATGTATTACATATGTAAAAATTTTCTAAAGAAACATAGTGTAGCATGAATATATTAAAACATTTTACTTTAAAACGTATAATTTAAGAAATATATTTTTTTCTCGATGCATTTTTTTTTTTTTTTTATATAGATATTTTCAAAAAAGTAAAATAATATAAATATAAGAAAATAAGTTATATATATGTATAATAAAAATAAAAATACTATTATATTATATATATATATATATATATTAAGTACATATATATTTATTTATTCAAATTCATATATTTCTTAGCCTTTCTTTCTGTATGACAATAGAGAAAATAAAATAATAAAAATACACAATTATAATATATATATATATATATATATATATATATATATATATAATATATTGTAATATATTTTGAAATTTATAATTATTTTTAATCTCAATTCTTCATTATTTTATTTTTTTTCTTGAAAAAAATATAATTTAAAAAAAAATTATAAAAAGCAAAAAGAAAAAATATATGTATAATATATACATATATATATATATATTATATATAAATATATTCTATTTTTAATATTGTCCTGTAAAAAAAAATAAAAAAAATTCATTCAGAGAATAAATAATTCATATATATATATATATAATTACTTGTGAATAAATATTTTCAGTTTATTTAAATATAATGATATTGCATAAGTGTTGATTTGTTTTAAAAATTATTTAAGCTTAACATGGAGAACCAGAATGATACGAAAAAGTAAATTGATCATAATAATGTTAATTTTTCAAGTACTATTGGGTGAAATAATATTTGTATATAACCTCAGTTTTAGTGATAAGAAAAAATATGATTTGGCATTTATAAAAGGTGATAGTAATAAAATTATGATAAGAAATAATTCTTTAAAAAAGAGCACAATAATGAAAAAAATATGTGAAAAAGATAACTTTGTATTAAATAACATATGTGAAACAAAAGAAGAGAACAAATTAGTTGATACTATTTCATCTAATGATAATATTACAATGGATAATAATAATTTATTATATGATGATATGGATTTATTTGAAAATGATGGATTACAATTAAAGCAATGGTATTTTCCAGATAAAGTGAAAGAGAAATGGAAAGAAAAACATATTGAAAATGTAAGAGACAATTATAAGAAGGTTTTATTAAATAATAAATATAATGAACTATTTAATATGTATAGAAACATAAAAAAAAATAATATAGAAAATTATAAGAAAAGAGTTAAAACTAATCGAATTAATCCTGTTATTTATATTAAGAAAAGATTAGTTTCTGCTACAGCCAAACATATTAAAATGTCTTTTATGAAAACAAGGAAAATTCTATGGAAAATTAGATATATGCCAATTATTAAAGCATTTGCTTTTCTTTATTATTATGGTACTAATAAATATACAGTCAACATTTACAAATGTATTAAATCATGTCTACATAATGCTATTAATAAATATGGAAGAAATAACATAAAACCTGTTTTCCATACTCTCCAAGCTAATATGGGAGGATATACTAAAAAAATTAATATTAGGGCAAGAGGAAAAACAGATATCATAAGAGAACCTCATACACATATTCGTGTCGTTTTAGAAGTTTAAATAAAATAAAAATATATTTTATCAATTTTATTTTTTTTTGTTTCTATATAATTTTATATAATCCGTTTGTTAAACATTAAATGTGTGTATTTTAATATATACACATTATATATAATATAATTTTTATTATATATATATATATATATATATATATATATTTATTTATTTATTTATTCATTTATTTTGGTGAATGTATTTTTTTTTTTTTATTAAACCATATATAATTATAACCCATTCTATCATAATAAAAATTTTTCTTTTTTTTTTTTTAAGTATATTATGTAAAAATTATATATATCTTTTTTTTAAAAACTTAATTATTTTTTCTTTAACATTTTTTATTCGAAATGTATTATACAAATAATATATAAACAAAATTGGTAATATCGTTAAATAACGAACATATATGGTGTTATATATAAATTAAAAATCAAAAAAATATTAATTCATAAAAAAAAAAGAAAAAAAAAAAAAAAATACATAATTATTTCTTTTTAAGAGATATATAAAAAGGTATACATATATATAAATATATATATATATATATATATATATTTTTCCTATGAATAATTATGTTTGTTGTATATATCCGTAGCTTTTTCTTTGGCCCAAGAATGTATTTGTAGAATTTGGTTCATTAAATCTTCACTATTTTCCGAAACCTTTTGAGAATTGAAAGATTCTAAAACTTGAGATATTATAGAGGAAATATCAAAATATTTAATTTTATTATTCAAAAATAAGTTGTTAGCTATTTCATTTGATGCATTTAGTACAGTTGGATAAAAGTTTCCCTTTATACCTGCTTGATAAGCTAATTTAATACACGGGAAATGTTCTAATGAAGGTTTATGAAATGTAAGAGTTGAAACCTGAGCTAAATCTAAAGGTTTTAAATTTGTTTTTATTCTATCAGGCCATGTTAAAGAATATAATATTGGTATTTGCATATCTGGATAATACATTTGACTTATTACTGATTTGTCTATAAATTCAACACAAGAATGTATGATGCATTCTTTATGTACTATAACTTCTATATCTTTATAATCTATATCAAATAAGAAATGAGTTTCTATAACTTCTAAACCTTTATTCATCATAGTTGCAGAATCTATAGTTATTTTTTTACCCATTTTCCATTTAGGATGCTTTAATGCATTTTCTGATGTTACATTTTTTAATTGGTCTATAGTTAAATTTTGAAATGGACCTCCAGATGAACATAAAAATATTTTATTTATATTATTAATTTTAGAAAAATTGTCTTGTAAACATTTTGTTTTTAATACCTTATTATTATCTAAACACTGAAATATAGCACTATGTTCTGAATCAACAGGTATTACTTTTGCATTTTTATGAATATTTAATAATTTCTTTAAAAAGAAACCAGCAGATACAATGGATTCTTTATTAGCTAATGCAACTATTTTATTATTCATAATTGCATACATAGTAGAATATAATCCTTGAAAAGAATCAATACCAATAACTATTTTATCTATACTATTACTACTACATATTTCTTTCATCCCCTCATCACCACATAATATTTTAGGTTTATAATCTTTTATACTTTTTAACAATTCTTTCAATTCTTCATATTTACTTTTATCATGTATACACAAATATTCTGGTAAAAATTCTCTAGCTTGTTCATATAATTCATTCACACTCTTATTTACATACAATGCTTTAACATTAAAAATATTTTCAATTTTATTACACTCCCTTATTATATTTAAAGCATTTGTACCTATACTACCAGTACTTCCAAAAATTGCTACATTAATTGGTTTTTTTAATGCCCCAATATCTATTAAATCGTTTTTGCATAACTTTATTCTTTTACATCTTCTCTTTGTTATTTTATTAGCTGGTCTATTATATCCTATACCATAATTTATATACGCTTTATTTTTTCTTCTTTCAATAGAAACACATTTTGATGTATTATTTCTTAGTAAATTATTAATCGTTATTGTGATGAAGAAAAAATATATGTAAATATATTTCTTCATCTATTAATTTTGTAATATGAAATTCGGTTTTTTTTTTTTTTTTTTTCTTGTTTTTTTTGTTTATTTCAAATATAATACAAACATATATACACAATATATATATATATATTTATATATATATGTACATATTTGTATACATTTTGCTCCTTATCAAGGGCTGCATAAATAAGATGATAATCATAGTACTAAATAATATAAGTTTATTAGTTGAATCATAATTTATTTACTTAATACAGAAAAACGAAAGAATATAACACCTCACACATAAACGTATACATAATAGATGTATATATGAACGCATACACAAAGGGATACATAATTGAAAGCAGATGCTCTTCTTATTTTAATAATATAAGTATTTCTTTAATATTTTATTGTAACTTGGTAATATAAAATTATAATACATACATATATATATATATATAATTTAATTTTCTTTCTATTTATTTATAACAATTAATAATATATTAATTTAAATTATAAACATAAATGTTCTTATCTTTTTAACAAATAATAATATTTTTTTGTTCATTTGTATTTATAAAGAAACATATTAAAAAATATAATATATATATTATAATGTATATAATATTATATTAAATGGAAATATTATAAACAATCCATTAATACAAAAAAATAAATAAAATAATAAATTAAAACAAAGGAAAATGATAAAATAATATATATGAAAAAAAAAAAAAAAAAAAAAATTTATTTTCTGTTCTTTTTTTTGTTTGGTTTTTATTTTATTTTTTCTTTTTTTTTTTTTTTTTTTTTTTTTTTTTTTTTTTTTTTTTTTTTTTTTTTTTTTTTTTTTTTTGAAAATCAATCAATATATTACAAACATTTTTTTTTTTTTTAATAAGGATTTAATTTTTTTTTTTTTTTTTTTTTTTTCCTCATTTTGCTTCTTCTTTTTT
>NC_031494.1:2507985-2536955 GCF_001602025.1 Plasmodium gaboni | reverse complement strand
AAAAAAAAAAAAAAAAAAAAAAAAAAAAAAAAAATAATTTTTTTTTTTTTTTTTTTTTTTTTTTTTTTTTTTTTTTTTTTTTTTTTTTTTTTTTTTTTTTTTTTTTTTTTTTTTTTTTTTTTTTATCTATTTCATTTTGGAAAATCAATCAGAATAGTACACACACTATTTATATATTTAGATAAGGATTTAAATTTTTTATTATTTTCTTGTTTTTCCTCATTTGGCATACTGCTTATATTTGTCATATTTGTGTTCTTACTATTAATAATATTTGTTATTATATCAATAGGATAATCATTATTTTCATAAAACCTTCTTGTTCCAGACCCTGTTAAGAGAAGTGGATAAATAGGATGTTTATTTATTGATATAATTGGAGAATATCTATTAACAAAATATTTGTTTATTAGTGTATTATTTGTTATATTATACATGTATATATATCCAAATGTATCACCACATAAAAGATAATCTTTATATATATCAAATAAATATTGTTGGTTTGTTAAAGCACATCTTTCATACTTTTGTACATACTCTTTAATATTTCTTATATCATATAAATATATATAAGAAGAATTTCTACTTCCACTTAAAATGAAAAATTCTTGATACCATTTAACACATGTTATTCCATTTGAATTTTTTTTATTCTCAATTTTTAAAATATAATCATTTTTATGATCACAATTATCTGCATATACATATAAGCAATCATTATAATCTCCAACTGCATATATAGAATTTTTACCATATCCTTCATTTTTATATTCCATAGTCGATATAATACCTTTTTGTCCTTTACCCTTTCTTGTACTCAAAATTCTATTTTCTAAGGTTTCAGAAGGTTTGTTAAAATCAAATACTTTTATAGATTTGTTTGTACCACATAATAACCAATTTTTTTCGGGATGAAAACATAAGGAATAACAGTTACATAATTCGTTGCATTCATTGATTGGCTTAAAAGACATTAACTCGGAACCATCAAAAGCGCTATATAAAGAAACTGGTTTATTTTTTGAACAAGCTGAAAAAAAACAAGTATTCGAATCATTCCATTCAAAATAAGGATAAAATTTACAATCATATAAATGTTCATCAAATTTCATATGTAGCCAACTATTATTTCTTTTTGATAATTCCATTTCATCCATATTGTTGTATATATCATACAATATATCTAAATTTTTAATATATTCATTTTCTTCATTATTCTGTAAAAAATTTAATAAGCATAAATCGGTAGCAAACATATTTAAATTATTACTATTAGAAATGGTATAATAACAACTTCCATCTTTATTAAATTCACACTGTTTTAAAAATTCATTTTTATTTTTTTCTTTTATAATTTTTTTATATCTACATTTTTTTATATCTATATTAACATTTTCTTCAACTTTATTTTCAGTAATTTCCTTATCATACATATTAAAACTTTTATTATATTTCATTTCTTGATATATTTTCTTATCACTATCATTTTCTTGGCAATTATTTGATGAACATGATGATGAGCTATTATCATCATTTATATAATAAGATTCTTTTTCTTCATCGTATTTATTTAATTTTTCATATTTATAATTATAATAATCTACAAAAGGTATTTCTTGAATAATATAACATTGGTTATGAGATGAAACGTTTTTATCAGATTCGTTAGATATTTCGTTGGAATATTCATCATTATTTGTGTTCAATATTTTGTTTTTACATTTTGCATTTAATAATACATATTTTTCTGTATCATTAGACGATGGCATGATAGGTATTAGAATAAAAATGAGAGAAACCCTTATTTATTTTGTAAAAAATATATTATATTAAATATATTATTTTTTTCCCCCATAAATTAAACATACAGGTCCAAATGAACAAAAATATAACATACATATATATATATATATATATAATTGTTTAAATTAAATAAAATAATTATTTCTTAATTCTTCTATAATATATTTATTTATTATATATTCTATATAAAATTCATTTTGTCATGTTTTATTTTTAATAATGAATCTGTTTTATCATGTCGTTTTATAGTATAAGGAGCGTTATAAATATATATATATATATATATATATATATATATATATATTAATATATATTTATATATGTACTTATTTATATATATTTGGATAGAAAATACCTAGAATTACAAAATTTACAATTTTATTTTATAAGTCATTTTTTATCTCTTGATTAGAAAGAAAAAATTATATATATATATATATATATATAAATATATATATGATTAATATAAACTATATTTCAATAAATATAATATATATATATATAATATACATACCTTAATATATCAGCAGGGTTTTATTTCTAAATCGATATGGTATAGTTATATATAATAATATTTAAGAGAACGAATAAGAATCAAATATATATATAGATATATTTATTTATATATTATATTAAAATAGTGTAATATGTTAAAAAAAAAAAAAAAAAGAAATCATATAATACCTATGGATAATGTATAATAATGAAATTTTCTTTCTTTTCTTAAACATTATACATATTTTATATATCTATTTATATATTTCATTCTGTATATTTTAATTTTTCCACATTTTTTTTCATGCTACATAATAATCATAAATTTTGATCAGTAAATAAATACAGAAAAGAAAAAACTACCTATGGAGACAATATGTGGATAATTCATATATTCATGATTTCTACCTTCATGTTTCAGTCGATACTATAAAAAAAAAAATAATAAACTATTCACATATGTAATTTTTAATATGCATATATTATATAATAGTTTTATAAAATTGAAAAAATGAACGAATGCTCATATAATAATAATACAGATTCACATGAATTAAAAGAGTTATATTATCCTATGAAAGGAAAGAAACGAAAACGTGATAGTATAACAAAAGACAATGATATAATAAATGAATCCAAGGTTATTATCAAAAGAAATGTTATGACGACACAACTTTTTGATGATATTAATAAAGTCAGTTATGTATATTTCTTATTAAAATATTATTTTGATAATAATCCAATGAAAATATTAAATGAAAATTTCTATCTTAAAGATGATGTATTATATATTACAGAAATATTAATAGGTCATATTTTATGGGTTTTTGATGAGAAGCAAAATAAATTATATGGTTCTAGGATTATCGAATTAGAATCATATAACGGTGTAAATGATAAAGCATCACATGCTTATAATAATAGAAAAACAAATAGGAATATGTCTATGTTTGAAAAAGGTGGAATCAGTTATGTATATTTATGTTATGGTATTCATAATTGTTTAAATATTGTTACAAATGTTCAAAATATACCTGATGCTATTTTAGTTAGATCAACTGAACCATTGTATAATATTGAATATTTTTTATCAAATAAATTTGAAAAAATATCTCAATATTTTTTGTCAAATTCTATATTAATAAATAAAAATTGTAAGGATCAACAAAAAAATAATTCAACACCAAAAAATAAAAGGAAACAACAAGAACATATACCAAATAAACATGACAATATTATTAATGAAACAAACTACCTAAAAAAAATTGATGAATTAATTAACATTTTTAAAATGATAAAGAAAAAGCAATTGATAAAATTATGTAGTGGTCCTGGGTGTGTAACAAAAAGTCAAGATATAACCAGGCAAGATGATAAACAATATTTTTATGTTGGTACGAATATTGGGAAGGAAAACAATATAAATACTAAGAATAATAATAATAAAAAAAAAAAAAGTTCTGATGTTCAGAAGAATTCTAAATATTTCAATAATAATGAGTATCCAAAAAACAATAATAAGATATGTAATAATATTCATAGCGATAATGATTGTACTATAGATATAAGCAGTTCCAAAAATGAAAACAAAAAAAGAAATCATTGCAAGAACGAATATATTCAAGAACATATAAATCAAAATGAACTTATGGATTGTTATTATTTTTTAGACAACATTCATGAAATACAAAAAAGCAGATTTTTTATTACACTTTGTCCATCAATAAGCGATATAATGCTTTTTTTTGAAAATCTAAATAATCCTAAACACGAAAACGAACATAGTTATATATACAATATATTTAATGAACATAAAAATGAATTATTAGAATATTTTCATTATATGAAATGGGATAAAGATAATTTCATTGTTCAAAAAGATAAAAGGATAGGAATAAGTTATGCCCAAGAAGCTGCCTTATATGATTATCGATTTTTATTAAAGAATCATCCATCTGTATCTATTCCTCCGAAATAAAAATGAAAAGGCTAAATATTTAATATATTAATTAAAAAAAAAAAAAAAAAAAAACAAATCCAAACATGAATAAAATTTATGAGCTAAAATTTTATAATATTTATATATTAATGTATGTTTATTTGGGGAATGTAAAATTTTAATTATTATATAATTATATATTTAACCATATTTTACAAAAAAACCTTATCAAGTAAAAAAAAAAAAAAAAAATATATATGTAATACAAATTTGAGGACTTCAACAGCACTATATTATATATAACATTATTGTGTAATACTGTATTAATAAAACATTAATTGAACATGGCGCATATAAAAAAATATAAATGAAATAAGTAAATTTATCTATACAGAATGGATGACTAATAGTTATATATATATATATATATATATATATATATATATGTATACCAAATAATAATTATGTTATTCTTAATATACTTTTATATTATCAAAATTAAAAGGTCAAAAATTAAACCCCCATTGTTCATATATCACTTGATGTTGAAGAATTCAAGTTGGACGTCATTTTGATTTAATTTTTCATATTTAAATTGGTCTCCGAAAATATGGTTTTATATAATTTAATATGTACGGTATAATATTTTCATATGATAGAAATAATATTCCTATAAGAACGAGAATGAATCCGCAGCTCCATAAATAGTTGCATGATGGTCTTTCCTAATAAGAAAAGAAAGAAATGGTTATTATTATGTAAATGTAAATTTTGTGGATATTTTAAAAATAAATAAGTGTTCTACACAAACAAACACACACATATATAAATAAATAAATAAATAAATAAATAAATAAATATATATATATATATATACATATGTATATTTTTTTTTTTATAAATTGATTTTGATTTAATTTATTTTGGTACGTTAAATATGAACATCCCATTTATGGCATTAAAGCTTATATTTCCAAAACTTTTTAGCGAAACAATGTGTGTCAAATTATAATGCTTCAATAGGTAGGGTGTATAAAATATTTCAGTTATAGTTGTAAATAAGGTTATCATGGTAAGAATGAATAATTTATAATTGATAAATATATGATAAAATTTGTATTGAGTATTTAAAATTATGGACATTAATCCCATTAATGTAGCCTTTGAAAAAATTGTTATTAATGAACCCATAATACCAGATGAAAGTGGTGCAAAAAAAAAGAGGAAATTATTTTTTCTTTTTTTTTGTAAATATAGAACAGAAAATAATACTGTTACGTGAGAAAATATTAATTCACTAGTTAAAAGTAGTATAGATCCTATTTTAAGAAATAAATTAAAAATATAATCTATATCCTTTGGATCATTACTATTAGAAGAAAATATCGTTATAAGTATTAATCCTATAGTAGAAAATGGTATACCTACTAACAAATATAAAGATTGCTTTTCTTTTAATACGAATCGTTCTAACAAAAAGGAACAAATAATTCTAATACTTACAAATCCAACCATAGATGCAGGTAGCAGTAAATTACTAAATATATTGAAAGCTGGTGCCACAGCACTTGTTAAAATTATTCCAAAATAAAAATAATAATAACTTTTTTTTTTGACATTTTGTATATCACTTTGATCAGTATTATTATTATTATTGTTACCCATAGTATTATTATGATGTTCATTCTTTTTCTTTTCACTATATACATTTTGTATTTCAACGTAGGTATTACTATAATATTTTTCATCATTTTTGTAGGGGAACAATTCACTCTTTGTTTTATTTACTATAGAATATGATGGTAAGGATGAATAATATTTCTTATTATCATTACATTTATGTTTATCTATAATACGCTGATTAAATTTTTCCTTGTTTATTTTCCTTTGCTTTTTATTTAACATATATATCTTATTGCACTTATTTTTTGATTTTTTTTTTCCTGTTTTCATATTTAATAAACAAAACATTTTTTTTTTTTTATTACAACAATTTAATGAATACTTAATATTTTTTTCCTTTTCATTCCTTTTTATAAATGAACTATTATTCATATTGTGTACTGATTTTATAGGCATTAGTTCAATACTATAAATATTAATTTCTTCTGATATATGAGTTTCGTCCATATCAATATGATCATATGATAAGGATTGCAATTTTTTGATTGACGTGTTGTGTCTATACAAATTATCCATATAATAATTATCAAATGAATATATTATTTTGTTCTTGGTTCGATTTTGTTTTGTTATTTTTTTTTTTATATTGTACTTTTTCCATTTATTATTAATATATGTGTTAGAAAAGCAGTTATGCGTTTTATTTTTTGTCTTTCCTCTTCTATAAAAGAAATTAAACAATTTGAATTTTTTAAAAGGAATATAATCATAATTTTTAATAGATTGTAAAAATCTTCCTTTTCTTTTGATATTTTTGTTTATTTCTCTAGTATTATAATTACTATTATATGAATTTTTTTTTTTTTTTTTTTTCTTTTTTGTTTCATTAATATTATCATCACTATAATATAAATTTAAAATATGCTTTTCTTTATTATTTATAATGTTATTTTTTTTGTTATCTATTTTATAATTTTGAAAATTGTTATTCGTATTTTCTACATCTTCCTTAGATGTAAAAGTTTCAATAATGTTTACTACTTGTTCATTTGTGTTATTATTAGATATATTATATTCCTTTGAATAGTTATAGTATATAGAATCTATTATATGGTTATCCTTTAATGTTCTTTTTTTATTTTTACTAAATTTTCTTTCTATTACTTGATTTTTATTCATCTGATGTTTTTTAAACAAATATTCCTCTTGTTTATGATTAATATCATGTTCATATTCTTTTAATCTTATATTGATATTATCATTATATAATGTCTTAGAAGAATATATTTTATTTTTATTCTTCCTTTCCTTATTTTTTTTATCTTTTTTCTTTCGAAAATTATTTTTGCAATTTTGAAAACTTTTTATTGATATATTGAAAAAGGAATATTTTTTTCCTTTCATATTTCTTTTATATCTCCTTGAAGTATTTATAGCTTTTGTTTGTTCTTCATTAATTTTATTTTTATTAATATAATGTTTACATATAATATCATTATCATTGTCATCATAATTATAAGAACCAAAATAATTACTACAATAACTTGTATCACTACCATATATTTTATTACCCTTAAAATTAATAACATCACTTTTATCTTTCAAATTCTTGTTAAATTCAAATTCATTGTTCTCATTTTCTTCATTGGTTGAAAGAATATTACATCCTTCTAACAACCTTTCATATTGTGCGTATATCAAATGGCTTTTCTTAATAATTGTATTTCCAATAGATTCTAGAACAGATACAAGAATACTGAGAAATATTCCAACAATACTTATGATAGAACTATTTAAAGTGGCCTTTTCTTTCAGAATTATTGAAATTTTTTTATATACCTCGCACTTTAAACAACTTATGAATATTAAAAATATATATAATAATATAACTAATTTTATCATACTTAAAAGAAAAATTATTATTATTATTATATAGAATTCGATTCATAAAATAATAAATCTTGCATACATATTATATAAAGTGTAGAAACATAAAAAATGGTTAAGAGCTATCATGTTCTACACAACCTCAAAATGAAAGGAAAAATAAAATAAAATATTAATAAATAAAAAATAAGAGTCCTTAATTTTATTAATGTCTTATTTAGATTTATTTTATTTTATTATTATTTTTTTTTCTTTTTCCCTTCAATAACTTCATAAATAAATTGTTGAGATTATAAAAAAAAAAAAAAAAAAAAAAAAAAAAATTATATAATATACACACATATATACGTATATTTTAAAAATAACTGAAATGGTTTTTAATATTTTATTGAGTACAATGGAATATAATAAGTATATATCATTTATTATTATAAAAACAAAATTTTATTAATTCACATGTTATTATATACCTTCAGTATAAGATTTTAATATCTATACGATATAGATATATCATAAACCAAAACAAATAACATGTCCAATAATATAAGAACGAAAAAAAAAAAAAAAAGAACATTTTAATTTAATTTTATTTTTTATACTTGAAATATTTCGTGTTCTTTTATTAATACATATATATATATATATATATATTATATATATGATAATAATTAAAACAATTGGGAAATAATAATATGAACGTAATGAAAGAAATAATAAAATATATAAAAAAAAAATAATTATTTAAAAAAAATGAACAAAAAAAATAAAAAAAAAAACCAAAACAAAACAAATAAAAAAAAATAAAATAAAATAATAACAATAATTAATTGTATTTATATGTTAAAAATATATCTATATATTATATTATATATATATATATATATATTTTCTTTTATATATGTTGTACAAAATATGTATTAAACTTGATGAATACATATACATATATTATATATGAATAATAAGACATAATAAAAAATTCATATATATATATTAACAGTTATGATATATAAATTTCATTTTTTTTATTAAACATTTTCTAACTCAAAATTATCTAAATCAATTTTGTCATTCCAAACATCACTAATTGGTGGATCTTCATCAGATAAATTAGGTTGTGGATATTGTTCACTATTTTTAAGTGTTATATTTTTTTTAATTTGCTCTTCATTATTTGAATTGTCCATAACATTTTGTGCTTCTATATTTGCATCATATTTATTGGTATCTTCTTCAGATATGTATAATTCACTATTATATGTAAGATCATTATATGTGTTCATATTATTATCACAATAATTTTCATTTTTCAATATTTTCTCATTTTTATCACCTTTTAATTCATCATACATATGTTCATGTTGCTTATCAAAATGATATGAAGTTTGATAAGTAGTGGGAAAAACTGATTCAGTATTCTTTTTATTATTTTGTTTATTATTATTTGATGTATCATTTTCATTCGTAGGAAAAAAATTTTTCATAAAGAAATTAGTGGTTTCTTCTTTTGCTTTTTTATTTTCGTTCTTCATATTTTTATTGAATAAATTTTTAATATCACAATCGGTTTTTACTAAACTATTTGTACTACTTTGCGAAGTCAATAATTCATTTTTACCATTCAAATTGTTACTATTATTATTACTATTATTATTATTATTTTTGCTTTTTTTTCCAAAGAAAAGATTGAAATATATATTTTTATTTTCACTAACTTTATCGTTTTGAGAAATATTTATATTCTTGCTTTGCTCATTTGATACAATTTTCACATTTTTTATATTATCTTCATATGATACATTATCAGAATGAATATATCCTTTCTCCTCATTAATTGAAATATATGGATCATTATTATCATATAAACTTTGTTCTTCATCATATACATTTTTTTCCTTTTCTTCAAAAATATTATTTTCCTTTTCATCATATATTTTATTTTCCTTTTCATCAAACACGTTATGTTCCTTTTCATCAAACAGGTTATGTTCCTTTTCATTATACATATTATTTTCCCTTTCATTATCTACAGTTACATATTGATCATTTACTTTTACACCATCATATTCTTGTCCATTTGCATTTAATACATCATTTTTTAATACCACATTATCCTTCACATCATATTTAAAATTCTGTAATATGTTCATATTATTGTATAGAAAATTTTTGGCCATTCCTGTAACATCAACAACAGAATCACAGTTTGAAACTTCTTCTTTATTTAGATCCCCTTGTTTAGAGATATCATCTTGAATTTTTTTCTCTCCCGATGTTGAGAAGAATGTTTTATTTTGTAAGTTTTTTTTTAAAGGATTTTCATTTATATATTTAAATGTATTTTCTAAAAAGTTGGACGAATTTCCTATTATACCTTTGAGTTCATTTTTTATATTATTTTCTAATGATGATAATTTGGATACATGTACATGTACTTTTGGAGGTAATACCAAATTTTTGATCTGTTTCAATTGTATTTGTTTCTCTAAATTATGTATATTTTCTTTCAATATTTGTATATCTTTTTGATAACCTGCAATACAGTCTTGTAAGTTTTCATTGATAAGTTGATATTTTTTAATTTTATAATTCTTTTCATTTATTATAAGATTTTTCTCTTTTAATGTAGAAATTAATTTTTGTAGCTTAATTAGAATCTCGTCTTTTTTTTGTATTTCTTTATCTAATTCTTCTTTTAATAATAGTTGCGCTTTTATTAAACATTCTGATTGATTATTTAATAAAATATTGTATGCATACTTTTCTTCCTCATCATATTCTTCTTCTTTTTCTTCATCATCAAAAGGTTTGTTCTTAGAACTATCACAACTTTTTATAATGTAACTATTATTTGAATGATTCTTTTCATCATAATATCTTTCTTTATTATTTTGCATAGTATATAAGTATAAATTATCTGTCAAATCATTTATTTTATCATTTTTGTATTCATATTTTTTTAATTTATTTTCTAAAATATTTATATTTTCTTCATAATTTTTTATAATATTTAAGAAAAAAGAACATTTCATTTTATATGTCTTTAAAACAAGATATGAATTATTCATTTCAATATTATATGCTTTGACTTGATTTTTCAAATGTTCTTTTTCATTCTTTTCTAATTCGACATCTTCAATTAATTTTTTATTTTTATCTACTACTTCTTCTAAATGATTTTTAATTTCATAAATATCATAACTATGTTTTTCTAACTTCTTTAAGTCTTCTTCCATATTAGCTAAATCTTTTTTTAATATATCATTTTCACTTTCCATTTTTAATTTTTCACTTTTTAACAATTCTAACATTTTATTATTCTTATTGTTTTCAATAATTAAATTTTCTATCTTTAGATTCTGCTCCTGTAATTTTTTATTGTTTAAGTAATACTCCTGTTCGTTGATTTGAATATTTGATTTTAAGTTTTGTATATTCTGTTCATTTTGTTCTTTACATATTTTTAAGTTTCCATATTCTTCATTTAATTGTTTGTTTTTATTTAATAATAAGTTGTAATCATTTTCTAGTTCGTTATAATTATTTATTATTTCTTGATTCTCTTTTTTGATACAATTCATTTCTTCTTCTAATAATATAATTGTGTTTTCTAATGTTTGTATTTTGTTAGAATATATATGTTCATTCTTTTTATTATCATTTAAAGTATTATTTAATTTTTTTTCAAATTGAAGAAGTACATCATTAGATTGATTTAATTTAACTTTATAATCATCATTAATATTTAAAAGATCATTAATTTTATTTTCTAATACTTCCATCTTTTTCACATCTTCAGATTTTCTAATTTCTTCAAACTTTTTTAATTCCTCAGATGTTTTCATATTTTCTTCATGCAGTTTTTGATTTTTTTCTTTCCATTCATTATTTTCATTTTTCAATTCATCTAATAATGATTTGTACTCTTCCTCTTTTTTTATATAGATTTCTTGTTCTTCTTTTAATTTTTCATATTTTTGTTTAAATACATCACAATTATTTTTAAGTTCTTCACATTCTTTATTAGTAATTTTGTTGTGATCATTTAAATTATTAAAATTATGAGTATACTCATTAATAGTACTTTGAAGTTTTTCCTTTTCACTTTTTAGTTCTTCATTTTGTATTTCATATTCGTGAATTTTGTTTTCTAATTTATGTACATTATTTTCTTCGTTTTCTTCTTTAATTTTTATTTCATTTTTTAATTTCTCTATCGTATCTAAATAATATAATTCACGTTCTTTTAATTCATTAACTTTTTGTTCATTTTCTTCATTTAATAAACATTCCTTTAAATTAAAATTATTATCTCTATGATAATCATCATCACTAACATTTTGTATATAGTTGGTATTCATATTATTTAATTTTTCGATATATTTTATTAAGTCTTTATCTTCATTAATGTTTAATATGTTCTTAATTTGTAATAATATATTCAGATGCTTATTTTGCTCCTCATTATTTACATTAAATTGATCATTTACTTGACTATCTAAACGTTTGGATATATCACACATGGGCACATGTTCATTATTTTGCTCAACTGCTTGATAAGTTGGTAAATTATTAAATAAAATATCTGCGTCTGAAAATTCATGGAAGTTTTTATTATCCACATGAATTTTAATATATTCTTGTTGTTCAGAAATATTTTGTTGATAAAATTCATTTTGGTGATCACATTCATTTTGTTGATAAAATTCATTTTGGTGCTCACTTTCATTTTGTTGATCACATTCATTTTGTTGACCAACAAAATTATATTCATTGTATTCATTTTGATAATCACATTTATTTATTTCATTATTTTCGATGGAATTATTTTTACGCGTAATATCTTCTAAATTATTTGGTAAATCAAAAATTTCTTCTTCATCAAACCATTCAGTTTGTTTAGGTTGAACATTAAAAGTTCTATCATTTTGATGATCTAAATAGGGGAAAAAAAAAAAAAAAAAAAATTATATGAATATATAAATATATATGTCTATATATGTATGTATGTGTTTCTTGTTTATTTTATTTACAAACCTGTATTCTTATTATTTGCATTGTTCTGATTTAAAACATCATCATTATCTATTATATTAAGTTCATCATCTATAATATTTATATCGGTGTCCCATATATTTTCTTTATCTATATTAATATCGTCATCTGAAACATTATCAGAAAATTCTAATTCTACATTAGATTTATACTTGTGCTCTTTATCTTGACTACCCATTCTTTTTACAAAATTAAGGAAAATATAACATTCCTTTCTTTCATTGAATAATATATATATATATATAAAGAAATATATGTAATGCTTATTTTATATAATTATATGCATATACATATATTTATTTTACTAATCTTATAAATGGAAACAAAAAAAAAAAAAATTTTATTTTTTTTCTTCTTCCATATTTTACAAAAAATTAAAAGTTATATATATAAAAAAAATAATAATAACTCTTAACCAAAAATAAAACCACATATATATATAATTATATATATATATATATATATATATATATAATTTATCTATTGTACTATTCCATCTATATAAATATATTAAAATGGATGTTATATTTTTCTTCCACTTTAATAATAAAAATAACATATATAATTATAAATATATATATATATTTTATTTATATAGAATATGATATTTTATAAACAAACCCCCAAAAAAAAAAAATAAAATAATAAAATATAAATAAAAAAATAAAATAAAATATTATAATAAAATAATAGTTTTATTGAATAGAAAAAAAAATTAAATAAATAATATTATATTACTCAGATTAAAACCGTGTATTATTTTATAATTTAATCTTTACAAATATGGCAACGGATAAAATTAAAAAGATAAAATAATAATATAAAATAATAATATAAAATAAAACATATCGAATAAAAAAGATCAAATATAAAGAAATGAGTATATGAAAAAAATTAAAATAAGAATTTCATATATGATAATAGGAAATTATTTACTAAATTCTAACAAATTTACCATTTCATATTTGTAAATTACGAAAAATAATATTATATAACGTATATAAGTATATAAATAATATATAAAAAATAAATAAATAAATAAAAATTTACAATTTTTTTCTCCTCTTTATAATAAAAATAATATCAAAATAGAAATGGATCGACTTTATGTACATAATATATATATATATATATATATTTTATTATAAATTGTAAAATGAAATTAATGCTTTCTTTTCTTTTACATTAATTTTTTTAATTTTTTTTTAATTATATACTTTAAAAAATTTATAAATATTTTTTATTATATTTAAATATTTTATGTCATGAAAAAAATATATGTTATTATTTTATATATATATATATATATATATATATAATATATCAAAAAAAATATTTTATTCTTTTATATTTATTTGAAAAAAATAAAAATAAAATGAAGCATTGTTTATTTTTATACGTATTTTTTTTATATATTAAAATTATACATATAATAAAATTTATTTGTAAAAAAAAAAAAAAAAAAAAAAAAAAAAAAAAAAAAAATGTCATAATATGTATATATAATATATATATATATATATTTTTGCAGAATATCTTTAATTAATTTTTATTTTATATTTTTTTTATTATATATTTTTTACTAATCCCCTATCATATAAAATTAATTTCTAAAGATTTATAATACACATAATTTTAAAAAGGCATATATTTTAAATTTATTTTATTTATTTATTATTATTATTTTTTTTTCTGTGTTTATTCATTTCAATAAATTCTTTGTTCCCCCCTCTTCCATGTATATTCACATTTTGTTACCATTATGCATTTTGTGAATTCTTAATTTATTATAAATCATATTATTATAATATATAATGTAGATAAATTATATGTTTTAAATATATTACCACCAACGTGTATAATTCGAAATAGGAAATATATATAATAAATAAATATTTTAAAAAAGCTTATAAATTTTAAGTGGAAAAAATATATATATATATATATATATATATTTTTATATTCAAATAATTGTCCTTTTGGTAAAGTTTATTTGTTATGTCTACTATATTTTAATATCAAATAAAAAAAAAAAAAAAATGTAAAATAATTATAATGAATAAGAAAATAATTATAATGAATAAGAAAATAATTATAATAAATAAGAAAATAATTATAATGAATAAGAAAATAATTATAAGGTATAAGAAAATAATTATAAGGTATAAGAAAATAATTATAATGAATAAGAAAATAATTATAAGGTATAAGAAAAAATTAGAAACTACTACTACTAATAATAATAAAAATAATAATAATAATCATAATAATAAAACTAAAAATAAACTAAAAATAAACTAAAAATAAACTAAAAATAAAACTATAATTTCAATTATAATTATAATATGATAACATATGTGTTGTTATACAATTGTAACACATATTACTTATCAGATATAAAAAAAAATATATAGGAAAAACTACGTATGTTTCCAAAAAATTTCATGAAATAAAAGAAACAATATTTCATATATGAAATAATATATAGATTATTTTCAAATAATTCATTTATTTAATTTTATATTTATTTATTTATTTATTTTTGGTATTATTTTCTTTGTTAGGAACATTTATTTTTTTTGTTGTATCTTTTTTATGTTTTCTCTCAAAACATTTAATTAAATCATCATATTTAGCATAGGTAATATGCATAAGATCCCTAACATTCAACTCATAAGATGATTTATTATTAGTTGAATTATTGGTTTTTGAAGTTTTGACTCCAGAACATTTTGGATGTACATTATGTTCATCTAAAAGTTTCTTAAATTTTTTATCAAGTTTTATAAGGTGTTGAACACTTTTCTTATTTTCTTCACATTTTTGCTTATCTATATTTATGCTTCCACTAGGAGTATAATTCATAAAACGTTCTTGGTTTATTATATCTGTATCATTTATATCCAAACTAAAATTTATTATTTTATGTTCTATTTCATGTTCTTTTTGTTCTTTAAGAAACTTTTCAACAATTTTTCTGTATTCTTCATTTGAATCATTCAAAGAAATGTTTAAAGCTTCACATGATAGTTCTTTGAAGAAACTAGAATGTAATAAAACATTATGATAGAATACAGAAAAGTTTTTATCCATATAAGAAACCACTATTCCTTCTTGTTCACATATACATTTAATTAATGGATATGTCGTAAATATATGACTTAAAAAGTCTAAAAGTATCATTCCAATCTCAAAATCAATATGTACTACTATATTAAATAATTGGTATATTATTTTATATAATAAATCACTACTACTTGATTTAAAGTTATTATAGTTAATAGTAAAACTTTTCGTTTTTAATAGTAAATCAATAGCTTTTATTACTTTCATACAATATTTGAACTTTTGATATAATCTTTTTTCATTCTCTATTCCTTTGTTCATTTTTCTTTCTATATCATCTGAATCAGTATTAAATTTGAATTCATCATATTTCATAAAATTTTCCAATTCACTATTAATAGATTCATCATCACTATTATCCAGGAATTGATTATTCCAATTATTATTACCCCTTTTAATTTTATAATCTGGGGTAAAACTATAAAAGGTAGGGATACAAGAAAAATCTAATAACTCCAAAATTGTATTACCTACCCATGTACAGTCAACATATATATAATCATTAATACTATTATATATTTCTAGATAAACAATTATACACATAATTCTTAATGTAGATGGAATAATTTTGATAACAGAAAGATCTCTAATTTCTATTAATATATCATCCATTATGAACTTATCTATATACATAGAGTATTTTGATATAGCAAGTAATGAACATTTTAATATTTTATGTGAATATTTATCAAATTCTTTTAATACACACATATATATTACAAATAAACGATCCAATATTTTTTCTACATTTTTCTCGATTATTTTAATATCGCCACTTATATTCGTTTTTGCATTTAATTCTTTGTTATTATCCATATGCGTATTTGAAGATTGGTTTTCAAATATTCGTGCATTTAACTTCTTTTCCTTTATATCTATATTAGTAAATATTTTTAACAAAGTTGAGGTAATATACTTTTCGTTCTTAAAAAACATATTAGAAAAACAATCTACTAAATTTAAAGTGAACGATAAGTTATTATCATTTTTTATAATTTCTATTATTTGAACCACACAATTCGCACACAATAACTTAAACTTCTTTATGTTCTTAAGCACATTAGCATTGTTTAATATATTAATATTATTGTTAAATTTCTTTTTACTATATACCGTCAAGTTGCTATAAATTACAAGGTATTCAAATAAATTTTCTTCCCTAGATAAATATAAATTTACCCCTACTATTTCACACAACAAATTAACGAATACAATAAGGTTAGAAGATATATTTTCTCTTAGCAATCTACAAAATCTTCTAAAAAAATTAACTATCATTTTTTCTACTTTGTTCACATTTTTTATTAGTTTAGAATAATTCTTTGTTGGATTCGTTGATTTCTTGTTCGTGTGCATATTATTATTTCCATGCGAATCATTATCCTTCTTATCATTCATTTCGTTTGACCCTTCACTCACAATAATTTTGTATGATGGGGTAATAGACTTTAATACATTACATATAGATATACAACTTAAGATGTTTAGATCTGAAAAGTATCTACATTTTTCCTTGAGGGACTTTTCATTATGTTGATCATGAGATTCTTGGTTGTTATCATTTGTATTATTTAAATTCTCATTTTCATGTTCCATTTTATCATTCATTCTTCTTAATTCATACAAATTATTGTTCAACCTTATATATAATATATCCTTTTTTCTTTTAAAACTCTCATAAAAAATAAAAAATAATAATTCGAGTTTCTCAACGTGAGCATTAGGATCTCCCAATATACTGTTACAGATAGTTGCAATCAAAATATCAAAATCTTTATAATAATTCATCATAGAAGAAATTCTTTTTATTTCTTGTTCTAATGCATTATTCCTTGCGTCAGTACTTTGCCTATCAAATCTATTTCTTTTTTCCATATTCTCTATCAACTTCTTTAAATTTAATATTTCTTTTTTTTTCTTCCTACTTTCGTTGGTATTACTTTCACTATCCTCATCTTCAAAAGATTCATTCTCTTTCTCATAGCTTAATAAACCGTTTTTCTGAATTTTTGGAAGACTGAAATTTTCTCTCCTTATGCTGGCACTTACTTCTTGGTTAAACCTTCTAGGCTCCTCTTCACATGAATGTTCAACTGGATCCTTAACGTTCTCATTTTCCTTATTTTTTTTAATGTTCTTTTTTAAATCCATCTTTTTCTGTTTTCCTTTTACGTGCAGTACTTAATATATATACCTTGTTATATAGGGAGTAGTATTTCTTTAATACTCAAGAAAAAAAAAAAAAAAAAAAAAAAAAAAAAAGAAATCTTCTTTTTTTGTTATTTTTATATATATATATATATATTTTTTTTTTAATGTAATATTTATATAAATATAAAATAAGTATAATATGTAATATAATTAATATAAAATATAATTAATGTATAAAAAAAAAAAAAAAAAAAATTTAACGAATAATAATATATATTATTATATATACATACATATATATAATCTATATATATATTATTTTCTTTTAATATTTTGTTTGTTTATTTTTCTTTTTTGATGTTGTAAAAAAATATATATTCTTTTAATCCAGATTACATATTTAATTATATCTTTTAAATTATTTTTTTAAAATATTTTTCATATTAAGAATGAAAAAAAAAAAAAAAAAATAAAATAAAATATATTTTTTAATTAAAAATATATAAATATATTTTTATTTATATATATATATAAGAATATTTGTGTAAACAAAAAAAATTTATTTATTGATATGAAACATTTTTATAAACATATTAAGCTATTTATATATATAATTTTAAATACGTATATACACTTCTAATCCATATATGTACACAAAAGAATATGTACTTTTTGGCTTGTCAAATTAAAAGGGAATACAAATTAATTTTATTAACAATATATATATATATATATATGTGCGTATAAATGAAATAACATTTCAGTTATCTATAAAGACGTTATAAATGTACATACACTTTTAATCTTTTATGAAATATTCTGTAAATTCAGAACATTAAATATGCATTTATTATTTATAGATATATGAAAAACTAATGGAATTTTTTTTAAAAAAAAAGATTTTAAGTTTTAATTATTATAAAATACAAATATATAAATAAAATTTATATAATATATATATATATATATATAATATATTAATAAAGAAAAGAAACCAAAACAAAGATTATAAAAAAAAAAAAAAATTTATTATAGTTATTTATTTTTATAAAAAAAAAAGAAATTATAAAAATAAATAATTGATCTACACAAAACGGTTTTAAAAAATACGAAATAAAAAAGTTTATTTTTTTATTTATTTGATTATTTCTTGTTTATATGGCTGTTTCACATCTTAAATATTCTCCAATATCACTCTGAAAAGAAAAGAATTAAATGTAAATATAAAAATAAAATGTAATGAATAATATATAATTTATATACTAAAACATGTAAAAAAATATATATTCTTTAAATAGTATTTTCCAAAATATAAGACATGTTTATATATATATATATATATATTTATATACCTGATGAATCAATATAGTATCAGTAACATTTAAGATTTTAATTTCTTGTGTGTTTCTTATGGATATACCAAAACCTATGGGGTTATCATTCATAGACAAAACCATTATCCCGTCTCCTTTTTTTATGTTATCACTAATTTTTAATAAATGGCTCTACGAAAAAAAAAAAAATAAAATAAAAATAAAAAATACATATATATATATATATATATATATATATAACAACTATATGGCTTAACCATAAAATTTTCATATTATTCAGAATATATTTTAAATTCTTAATATTAACCTTTAACACATTATTTCCAAATAAAAAGTTCTTTTCCCCTGATTCTTTTAACCAAATTTTATGAATACAAAACTCGTTTAAAAATGATATAGCTGTTATTTTTATGAAAAATTTATTTGTCTTGGTAAATTTTCCCAAGCATATTCCCATAGATATCTAAAAATAAGTAAATATAAAAAATAAATATATATAATAAAATATGATATAATATAATTGGTTCAAATATATATATATATATATATATATATATATATATATATATATAGATATATTTTCCTTATAATGATATATAATTATGAATGTACATAAATACATTTCACTATATTTTTACCAGTGAATTTTTATTTAATGATTCAGCTTGTTTGGCCACGTCAGCTCTATAAATTAAAAACGATATATGACATTAAATAAATAATTATATATATATATATTTATTTATTTATTTATTCATTATATAATTTCTTTGCTGTACCTAACAAAATATACGTTTGCTCTATGCAATCTTAATATATATTCTTCGTTACTATAAGACAACATTGTTAACAGATTATTTCCAACACTATAAAAGATAATAAAAAAATAAAATAAATATAATTATTATATATATATATATATATATATATATATATATATATATTATATATATATCACCCTTTTGTATAAAATAAAAAATTCCATATTTTATTTTTTCGTGATATATATCATATATTCATATTTCATAAGTTGATATACTTATTTTTTTCAAATTACAATTTGGAAAGTTTCTTAAAAACAATCATAGTCTCCTGATCATTTAAAGGCCTCATTTTTAAGTAACGAATATATGTAATTTTTTATTTGATTCTAAATAATAAATAATTAATTATATGTAAATAAATATATATATATATTTATTTATTTAATTTTTTATTTTTTTATATTAAAGGAAAAACATTATAAAAATGAGGATAATAGAATAATTTTATGTATAAATATAATAAATATTTATATATTTAATTAATATTTTTTATTTATTTATTTATTTTTTTTTTTTTTGTCAACAATTCATTGTGATAGAATTAAATTTTATACACAAAAAAAAAAAGAAAAAAAAAAAAATTACTATATTTTATTTATTCATATTACGTTCTATAACGTTTCATAATTATTAATATATATCCTTATAATTTTATTTTTATTATTATACTTTTCTCTGCTTTATGGTTTTAATGAATAATTATTTTACAATGTTTTATTATGTACCTAACAATTTTTCTTAAATATATATTTATATATTCAAATGTATTCTAATGAAAAATTAATGACAAATATTATCATAGATTATAATATTTATATAAAAATAAATATATATATATATATAATTAATATATTATATGTAGATTATCTTCATTTTTTATATATTTATTTATATGGAATAAAAAATATAATATATATATATATATATATATATAATTATAAATATATATATGTCAATACTAAATTATGTAATATTCATATAATACATATATCTTATATATGTACATGTAATATGTGCCACCTATTTAATATATATTATCAAATATATAAAATAATGTAAAGACAAAGGGAGAGTATGATTCACATGAAGGCTCTCTTTTTATATATTTCTTGAAAATAAATGAATAATCTTTGAGGTCAAAATAGTATAAAAATAATAATTCATTTGTGAAAAATATATAATGAACCATCATTTTCTTAATAATATGAAGAACTAAAAGATTCTCTATTATAATTTTGATGTGAATTTAAGGTTATATGAACCTTATAAGAAAAAAAAAAAAAAAAAAAAATGAAAAATATTAATATATAAAAAATAATAATGTTCCTCTTTTACACTTGTTAATATCATTAAATATTATTCAATATGAATTATATATATATATATATATATATATATATATATATATAATTTAACAAATCAAACCATAAGAAATCTCTTCTTATTTATTATATAATTGTTTAGGCATAAATGTAATACATAATATATATATAATATAACACTTATCCATTTATAGTTGATTATGAACATAATTTTTTATTTTATTCAATTCTATTATTTTATTTATTTATTTATTATTTATTTTATTTTTTTTTTTTTTGTCATTCCTCCTCTCTATATCATGTGCAAAATATATATCCTTTTAGACATTTTTCCTCCTATAATAAAGAAAAAATAACATATTTATAGCTGCACATTATTATAATTTTATTAAAAAAATCTTATAGATAGACAAATAGGATTATATTAAAATATTGTCCATATTTTACAAATAGAATTTTCATCAAAATATTCATTATATTTTATAGAAATGTAGAATATGAAAAATATAAAACATTATATATGAAAATATATTCATATGTTAATATATAAATATTTATTATATATATTATATATATATATATATATATATGTGTGTTACGTCTTATTTCTTCTTTTTGCTCTGGTTAAAATATTTTTTACATTTATTTTGTAATTTTTTTTATTTTTTTTATTATTTTATATTATTTTATTGGTTTATGATTCTTTATTTTTGGCAATGACATAATATTTAACCATGTTGCCACAAATAACTACAATGGAGAATTACGAAAAATTATTTGAACTGATGACATTAGACGATGATAATGCCTATAGTATAATAAAAAGTAGTGAAGAAACTCGAATAAAAAAAATATTGTATAAATCCAAACATGACCCTAACTTACTTCCAAGTTATTCTACTTTTAATTTAAGAGGAAAACGATATAATGTATCTAACCCGACAGGAGAATTAATTAAAAAAGTATCAGTTCAAAAAAGAATTGAAGAATTACAAACTAGTTGTGAAAAAAAAGTTTTGAAAAAAGGAGAAAAAAATCAAATGATAGCTTCCTTAAATGAAATAAAAAAGAAAAACCCAAATTTGTTAAAGGTATCTACGAAAAAGAAAAAATATAAAGATCCTTTACCTGATCGTAATGATATACCCCTAATGAATATTACAGAAGATATCGATTATATATATGATAATGCTGTACAAGTAATAAATTCAAAACCAGTTGAGAAAAAAAAAAAAAAAGGAAAAGTTTTAATTGACGATGATCCTTTAAATAAAGAAGACTATGGAAAGATCAGTCCTTATCTTATAAAGATTAAGAACGAATTAAAAGAAAAAGAAAATTTAAAAAAACAAGACATTATTGATGAAGAAAAAATAACTAGAGAAATAAAAGAAAAAAGAGATTACTTATTAGTAGAATTAAAAAATAAATATAATGAAATTAATAAAGAATATTTAAAAATATCACATGTAGTTGATATTAATTCTGTTAGAAAATTGAAGAAAAAAGAAAGTTATGAAAAACAGCTCAACCAATTAGAAAAAGATATATTAAAACTGGAAAATCAAAGTTATTAGAAAAAATATATGGCATAAAAATATTTTAATATCTAACATTTATTATATACATTATATTTATTAAGATTATTTTATTTTATTTTATTTATTTATTTTTTTTTTTTGTAATTAAATATTTTGTTTTCGTATTTTATTCAAATTATGAAAATATCTATTCATGTGTATAAATATATGAATAATCTTATACTTGAAAAGAAAACATATTCTATATGACACCAAAAGAAGAATATTATTATGAAAATAAATATATATAAATATATTACTCTCTTTATTTTTTCTTTAAAAAAATAAAAACAATTCAATATATAAAATAATTTAATATATATGTGCTAAATATATACAAAAAATTAATAACAAAAAAAAAAATAATATCGTATATTATGATAATAATATAATCCTTACAACAAAATGCCAATATATGTATTTGTTTTGTGGAAAGAACAAAATATATAATATTTATCTCATAGAACTCATATTAATAATATTGGACCATTCACATCAATTGTCTTATCATTTTTCAATTCATTAACATCTACACAATTAAATAATATATTCACATATATATATATATATATATATATATGATTATAATTTTACAATACTATATTATATATGTTGCGCATTTTACCTGACAATTTTTCGCTTAAAACGTTGTTAATTTTTTCTTCATTTAAATTTTCAGCAGGTACTATATCATTCTACAAAATAATAATATATATATATATATTTTTTTAATGTCCCAATTTTCAAATATACAACTGTTTTAATCTTATTTCATCGTATTGTTTTATTTTATCCTTTTAAAATTTATATGTTTCTCTTTTTTCTTCTATACATTATTATCTTCTATTAAGAAAAGAAGACAAAAATTATATGTTAAACAAAAAAAAAAAATAATCATTTTTTTTCACTTGTATATTTTTAATTTATATATTAAGTAATCACACCTATAATGTAGAATTCCTTATAATATTTTCGAAGCAATATTGATTTATTCTTTTGAATTTCTAAAACATATACATTGAAAAGAAAAAAGGAAAATACATTTACTTAATGAAAGATATAAATATGATAAAATAATAATGGTTATAATTCCTCCAATGATACAGAAAGAAAAAAAAAAAATAATAAAATAAAATAAATTATGAGGAATATGTTGTATATATTTTATACCTGATGCTATAAATATCTTTAACTTTTCTTTTAATTTCGTGAATTCCCTATTAGACACCTGCCATCTTTTAAAATTGGTAGAATAAATCATATAGATATAAATAATAAAATTTATTTTGATTATATGAATATATTTTTTCTCAGTTTATAAAATATGTATTTATTTTATTAAATATATATATATATATATATATATATATATTCTTAACCTTCTTAATGGTATCATCTCATAATTAATTAGAGGTACATCATTTGTTTTCTGAAGCAGAACAGTATTTTTAAAAATACAATAAAACAAAAAGAACAATAATATAAGTTTCATGATATTACTATATTTATTTTTATTTCTATTCTTATTTTTTTCTTTTTGTTCCTTATGTAATGTGTATTTTAATAATATTTATTGTATACACCAAATTGTGAATTTACAAATATATCATTAATATTAAGATATGATAAATGCTACTAATAATAAGTATTTGTATATTCTCATATATTAAATTAATCAATATAATTTTTTAGGTATTAAAAAAAATAGAATTTCTATATATATATAAATATATTATATGGAAGAACATATAAAATATCTATTCTCAGTAAATGTCCTAAAGGTAGCATTATGAAAAATGTTGGAATGTTATACTAGTCAAAACCAATTATTGCACAAATTTTAATAAAAAATAAACCTATAGATTCTTTATAATTAAAATGAAATATATTAGGATATAATCCTAAATAATAAATGAGCAACACACACATATATATGTTTATATTTAAAATCATATATATGTTATCCTTTTTATCATATGGAACCTGATGATGAAATCACGAAAATAAATAAATTTATAGATATATATTATATTTCCTTTTTATATAAGTATATATAGATAAGTGTTTTCTTTTATTCTTTAATCATAGATAGATCTAAAAATATATATATATTTTTTTTTCCATTATATTAAATAAATATTATCATGTGTACGCTAAATTTTTTTATTTATTCTTTTAAAAGACTTAGAACAAATTTTATATAATCATATATTTAATTTAAATTATGAAAATTTATAAATAGATGTATGTGTCCATCATTTAACTGATAAATATTAATAAAAAGACGATTCAAAAAAAAATTTTTTAAAAATACATAATAAATAAATAAAACATTATAATATAATATAAAACAAAGTAAAATGAAATGAAAAATAAGATTGTAATTTTTTTCAATTTTTTTTTTATTTTTAATATGATCGTCCTTAAGACATTCAAAATAATATATAATTTTTATAATAGAATAAAATTTTTTCTATTTATTTTCTTTTTAAAAAATGTAATCATTTTAAAAAAATATATATTTTTTTTTAAAATAATGATATTATAAGGAATACCAACATACACATATATATATATATGTGGCCATTAAAAAAAAGAGAAATGAAGAAGGAATAATTTTTTATAAGTATATATTTTTTGATTTAAAATATATAAATATATTGTCAAAAGAGTATACAGAGTTTATATATATATATATATATATATATATGGTTATTGTTAATATACCCCTTTATATGATTTATGGTATCCTATTTAGGAATATATAAAATTTATAAATACAAATAATTTTTTTAAAATCCATATAATATTTTCATAATATTTAGAAAATGAATATATATATATATATATATATATATATATATATAATTTTAGTGACATAAAAGTTTTATATTATTAAATAATATTTTATATAATAATAATTATTTATATAAAATCTATATTTTAAAAAAAACTTCGAATTATATAAGATATTTTTTTTGTGTGTATATTATATATATAATACATATATAATTATTAAATTTTTTTTTCTATTTATATGTAAGTTATACACCTTTAAGCCCCTATAATATATTAGTGAAATAGTTGCATTTTTGTGTATGTAATAAAAAAAAAAAAAAAAAAAAAAAAAAAAATATTAAATGAATAAATATATAATAAAATATATATATATATATATATATATATATATATATATTTATAAAAGAATATTCTTATTATTTTATAAAGTGTGTAATATTTATAATGTAATATTATTTAAGCATTTTTAAGATATGCTACATAAGAAGTTATTTGATTATATCCATATTAATGAAGTTAATTTTTTTTTTTTTTTAATTTTATAAGCAGATTTATGCAATATTACATATTAACTATTTATCTATGAATTGGTTCTTATATATTAAAAAGAAATAATTGTAAATAAGTAAATTTATTTTACCACTCAGTTATATGTTTTGTGATTACATTAGGGGAAAAAGGATAATCAATGGATAAAATAAATAAACAAATAAATAACATAAAAAAAAAATAAATAAATAAAATAATAATAAATCTAATTTATATTATACTGACCGCATATATATAATATATAGATAATATATGCATATTAATAAAACTGTAAAATATATTTATATATATATAATAATAAACTTGAAATTTTTATAAATATATAAGAATTTGATGTGTGTACATTTTTCATAAATGCTTATAAATAGAAATATATTTTTTGAACCTCAATTTATTATTTTTTCTTATATTTTATTAATATACTTTTTAAAATATGTTTAATATATATATATATATATATATTAACAAAAAAAAAAAAAAATTTTTAAGTATATTTTTATAACCAAAATACTAAAAATAATTTCACACAAAACATATTTTTATGATGAATGTTATTTTAAATAATTATAAATGAGCCCATATTTATTTACATATTACATTTATATGTATAATTTTATATATAATATGAGGTAAATATAAACATATATGTTCTTTCATTTTTTTTTTTTTTTTCTAACAAAAAAGAATGAATAAACATTTTCATCATGTGAACAGGAAATTATTATATTATATATTATAAAATATTCAAATAGATGTAATATTCTTTTTTTTTCTTTTTTTTTTTTTTTTTTTGCTTATGTTTTTTTTTTGGATTTTCTAATTTTACTGTTTTATCAGAATTATATATGTAATGATGTTTAAATGATTTTTTCTAATGTTATTTGATTATATCATTTTTTCTTATCATTACTTTTATTCCTTTATTTACTTTAATAACTTATTGATTTCTTTACATTTTTTTTTTCATATTTCATTTAATATTCTATATATTATAATATTAGCTGATTATATAAGTATACACTTTTACATACATTTATAATATTAACTAGTATATATAATATACTTTTATATAACAAAAAAATAGGTAGCTATATATATAATAATCCTAATTATGTACGTAAAATATTATTTATTTATTCATTTTATTTTTTTATTTTATTATTTTTTTATATTTTTGGTATCATTTTTTTAATTTATTTTATATATGTTGTCTCATACACTTATGTATTTATTTATTTCCATTTTCATTTATTTTTACTATTAGACTTAAAATTTAATGAATTTCCAAAATTGCGTTAAAATATATAAATTAAAATGTAAAAATACATAATAATATATTATTTATTTATATAATAAATATTATATTATATATATAAATATATAATTATATAGATACATTTATGAATTTACTAAAAATGATGATAGAATTGAAATATTGTCTTAATTATTTTTATTTATATATATTTATAACGTAAAATATATTTTGTAAAATTTTGCTACCTTTTTTTTTTTTTTTTTTTTTTTTTTTTTATTATATTTGTAAAATAATATTTTATTTTGTATATTTATTTATTGATCCACTTTTTCATTTTCTCTATTTTTAAAAAAAGGTCTGCATGCAAAAATTAATTTTATTAGGACCTCGCATGCAGAGGAATGGGTGAGAAAGGAAAACATAAAAGGAAGATTCTGTGAGAAATAAAAATAATATTATATATCACTTATACATAATATTTTTTGTATATGAAAATATATATTGTATTTTATACTATAAATATCATTATATTGTTTTAATATTTATATATAATAAATATATACATATATATATATAATAACATATGTACCTATAATTATTAATATATATTATATTTATAAGCATATAATATTTAATATATATATAATATCATATATGAAATATATATATTATTATATTATTCATATAAAAAAATACTTATAAATTTACGTAGTTTATTATAAGCATATATATGATAATTTTATATTTATACATAAAAAAGTAACAAATAAACTTCACATATAATAATAATAATTATTTATTTTATATATGTTATGTTTTATATATATATATATATATATATATATATATATATATATATATATATTATAATACGCCAAAGTATATACATTAATAAGTATATATAATTTTGTGAAGGGATATATTACACCAAATTTATAAATTATTTTAATTCTTAAGAGATTATAAAACTTTATACATATATTACATATATTATAAATAAAAAATAATTATATTATATATATAATTTTTTTTTTACATTTATATATAAATTATATATATATTATATTTTTAAATTTTGTAATATTTATAAAATTTCAATTATTTGGATTTTTATTAAAATTTAAAAAAAAAAAAAATATATATATATATATTACTAATATATATATAAATAAAATATTTATAAACTTTAAAAAAAAAAAAAAAAAATATATGATTTTATGTAAAAATA
>NC_031494.1:2507225-2507685 GCF_001602025.1 Plasmodium gaboni | reverse complement strand
AAAAAAAGAAAAGAATAAATAAATAAATACAAATATATATATATATATATATATATATATATATATAATATCATCCATATAAATAATTACATATAATTTAATAATAATTATATACACATTTACACATGTGGTTATCTATTATTAATAATAATATAAAAAATAAAAAAGAAAATAAGGATTCTTATGTAATAAAAAATTTCTCATAAAAAATAAAAAAAGAAACTTAAAAATTATACTTCATTTAATATTTTCCTATAATAAAATGAATGAATAAAATAATAAAATGTGAATATTTAAAATAATTTTTTACTTATATTTAAAAATAATTTCTATACATATGTGTATTTATATTTATATGCATTATTATTATATTATAATAAAATGTGTTAAAATATATTTATTTTTGATTATATAATATATTTGTAATTATTTTATTTTATTTGTATATATTTAAATATTT
>NC_031494.1:2498255-2506925 GCF_001602025.1 Plasmodium gaboni | reverse complement strand
TATATATACATATACATATTATTATAGGAAAATATTAAATGAAGTATAATTTTTAAGTTTCTTTTTTTATTTTTTATGAGAAATTTTTTATTACATAAGAATCCTTATTTTCTTTTTTATTTTTTATATTATTATTAATAATAGATAACCACATGTGTAAATGTGTATATAATTATTATTAAATTATATGTAATTATTTATATGGATGATATTATATATATATATATATATATATATATATATATATATATATATATATATATATATATATATTTGTATTTATTTATTTATTCTTTTCTTTTTTTTATTTTGAAATAAATAACTTTTAAATATATATAGTTATTTTTCATATAGTTGTATATTGTATATTTATACAATTATACTTCTTTACATACAATATTTCATGTATATATAAATATGTATGGAAATATATTATTATTACAATTATTATTTTACTCATCCTTTGAATTTCATAGAATAAAATAAACATGAATTATATATATATATATATATATATATATATTAATATTATTTAAAATATAGAATTCTTAAAAATATATGAGAAGGAGTAGTTTAATTATTTTTAAATAATAAATATATTTTTTATATATATGAAAATTTTAAATTGATTATAATACTTTTTGTAAATATATATATATATATATATGTAATATATATATATTAATATATATAATAATATTTTAATAATTTTTAATTTAAAAATATATATACACATATGTTGATTATATGTATAAAATATATGTATTTTAGATTTATTTCTTTTTTATTTTTTTTACAATAATCGAATAAATATTATTGGTTTTTATTTACTTTTTTACTTTTTTTCATTTAAAAGAATATATGTATATATATATATATTAGATGATTATATAAGTATACACTTTTACATATATTTATAATATTAACTATTATATATAATATACTTTTATATAACAAAAAAGTAGGTAGCTATATATATAATAATCCTAATTATGTACGTAAAATATTATTTATTATTATTATATTTAAATATACTTAATATATGAGTATATTTATATATGCTAATTTGTAATTATTTTATGCTTTTATAAAAATTAAAGAATATACACATATAATATATGTAAATATATATTTTTTTAATTTATTTTATTTATATATATATATAATATATTTTTTTTTTTTTTTTTTTTTTTTTTAATGTACAAATAATATATTAATATATTATTTAATTATTTATTATATATATATATATATATATATATAATATATATATTTATTTTTTTCATAATTCTACTTTTTTGTTAATATATATAAAGAGGAAAAATACAAAATAAGCATTCTATATATATATATATATTTTTTTTTAACGTTATTTATTTTATATATTATTTATTTTATATATTATTTATTTTATATATTATTTATTTTAAATATTATTTATTTTATATATTATTTATTTTATATATTATTTATTTTATATATTATTTATTTTACATATTATTTATTTTATATATTATTTATTTATTTTATATATTATTTATTTTACATATTATTTATTTATTGATTGATTTTCATTTTGATGGTAATATTTTATTAAAAAGAATGGAAGATAACAACCTGAACAATGAACAAAAATTTAATCCGAATTTGTTGGGAATGGAGAATAATGTTACTCAAGAACCAGCAGTCGAAACGGTCGTAGTAGAACCAAAGAAAAAAGTCGGAAGACCTAGAGGTGCTAGTACAAATAGTAAGGTTATAAAAAAAGAAGAAAAGGTTTCTACATCATCATCTGGTTATCCAGGTGTTAGTTGGAATAAGCGTATGTGTGCTTGGCTAGCTTTTTTTTATGATGGAGCATCAAGAAGAAGTAGAACATTTCATCCAAAACACTTTAATATGGATAAAGAAAAAGCAAGATTGGCAGCAGTAGAATTTATGAAGACAGTTGAAAATAATGGTAGAAAAAAATCCGGAAAAGGTAAAGGTAGTAGAAGTAAAAGCAAACAATTAAATGATGAACATTTCAATGCTTTACACAATAATGATCTTGGAAACAGTATGAATGGAATGAATGCTCATAATAATTTACAAATGCAATTGATGTCTATGAATCCAGCTTTTTATATGCAGAGTTTAAACAGAAATTTTAATATGTCTGCAAACGAAAGAAATAATATGTTTAATTCTTTGAATAATCATTCTGGATTTAATGGACCTCTTAAGGGTATGCAAGATCACAATGGATTATATATGCATAATCATGTATTTAATAATATGCATTTATTAAATAATTCTAATATTGGTTTGAATAATAATAGAAATAATAACTCTAATAACAACAATAATAGTACTAACAGCAATAATAATAGTAGTAATAATTTACATTATTTGAATGAATTAATTTTCAACTCGAATTTATTTCATGGAAATAATATGGGATATCATGAAGGAAATGTGAATAATGGTGTAAATGAATTATTAAATCTTGATGAGAATGTTGGTTTACATAATAAAGATGTAGAAAACTTGATGAATGTGCTATTTAGGCAGAATTATAATATGAACATGAATATATCAAATATTGATAAACGATATTTACAAGGAAGTAATGTTGTTATGAACGGACCACAAGGAAGTAACAATAATAATAATATGAACAATAGCAATGCGAATAGCAACAATAATAATAATGGTAGTAATAGTAGTAATAATAATAATAATACTACTAATAATAATAATAACAATAATAACAGTTCGAATAATAGCAGTTCTAATAACAACAATATGAATAACAGTAAGAACAACAACAACAATAATAATAATAATAATAATAATAATAATAATTCTGGTAATAGCAATTCATCACAAAATCAACATATGTATCTATCAAATCATAACAATGATATATTTGATAATAATAATAGTGGAAATAACGATACAAATAATAACAACCAATCAAATATATCTAATTTTTATGATTATAATTTTGATTTATATAGAGGAAATGTATCACCAAATATAATGGATATGGTTCATCGTATGAATAATCATATGAAAGATGGAAAAAATTTGGATGCTTTAAATGATGATATTGGAAATGATTTAAATTTTCGATTACATGAAAATTCAGCTTGGATAAATCAATTGAGACAATCACATAATAATTTATGCAATAATATAAATAATAATCATTGTGATTTATGTCATACATCATCACCTGATCATAGTCTTAAAGGGCAAATAGAATTAAACAAAAGAAAAAAATCTGCATCTAATCTTAATAATAGAAAAAATGATTTATTAGAAGATAGCGTAAATAGTTTTGATTTGAATATTCCATGTTCTTGTTCATCACATTTGAGAAATCAAAAGAATCATTTCTGTGTCTATTATAACCAATCTAATTCCTCTTCACAAAATGATAATTATAAAAATTATGTAAATTGGAATCCTAATTCTAATAACAACTTAATTAATAATAGCATTGATAAAAATGATACTCCTTTAGATAATTCTAATGGAAATAATAGTGGAAGGAACTTAGGAGATTCCAATTTATTATGTATGACACAAAATAATAATGGATCTAGTTCTCAATCAACAAATGCAAAACATTTAGCACAAACAATGGATATGAACCAAAAACAATCCTCACATACTTCACAATATTCTAATAATCCAAATTTACAAGATATACAAAACCAATTTAGTTATCAGAACCAGCCAAATATTAATATGGATATGCATAGCCAATTAAATTTATTAAAACAAAATTGCAATTATTCTCCAAAAAATATGAACAATAATAAAAAAAAAAGTACTACAGGAACATCCAAAGATTCAAGCAGAAAATTATTATCTTCTCATGCTTTAAATATGCCTCTAGAACAACAACATCAATCTTCCAAAAAAAATAGTTTAAGTTCATCCTTCTTAGAAAATAATTTATGTACCAAACTAAATAGTATTATCAACTTTGAATGGATAAATAATGATTTAAAAATGAATTTAAATGCAAACAAATCAAATTCATATGATAATTCTGAATCTTAAAAAATAAAAAAAACATAAAAAATAAAAAAATATAATATTTGTATTTTTTATTATATATATATATATATATATATATATATATTGTGTGTATATTCAAACATATACTTTTATCTATTATATATATTATAATAATTCATATAATTATAATTTTAATAACACAAAATGTTATTATTTTTTTATAACTAAATGTATTTTTACCAATCTTTTTTTTTTTTTTTTTTTTTTTTTTAAATTATATTCAAATTAATCATATTTTAGTTATACTAATTATGATAAAAAAAAAAAAAAAAATTAAAATAAAAAATAAAAAATGAAAAACTATGATTTTAATTTTCTTCAAAAAAAATAAATAAAAAAACAATAAAATAAAATAATTATATATGTAGATATTTTATATATTTATCTATATATTTTTTTTTTTCTTATGATTTAACAATAATATTTTTAATACATATATATATTATATGTATTAAAATATATATATAAAATCATTTTTTTTTTTGAATTTATAAAACTATATATTATAATATATATATATATATGTGATAATGTTTTTTTTTATTATTAAAAGCTTTAGTTTTTTAATTATTTATTAAAGAATTTTTTTTATTTTTTTATTTCATTTATTTTTTATATTATGTCTAAAAAAAAAATGAGAAAACTCTATAATGGTATATATAATTTTAAATAGTTTTCATATTTAATAATGTGTATATGCTTTTCCTAACTTTCTAATTTTTTATGATTTTAATATAAATAGCATTATTCTAATTAATGCCTTTCATGGGAAATTATAATATTTAATAAGAAATTGTTTTTCTTTACAACTTATATACGATAAACATCAAATTTAGTTGTTCCTTTTTATTTTGATATTATATATAAAAAAAAAAATAAAAATAAATAAATCTATGGGAATTCATAAAAATTCATAATAAATATATTATGATATTTCATTAGCATCACATAATACTGTTATTATTATATCAAAATATTAGATTGAATATAATATAAATTTTTTTAAATGTGTAGGTCTCAATTAATATTATTAGGTTTTTTTTTATTTTGTGTAATTTTCAAAAAATTATAATAGCATATAAACTTTTTATAATATTAAATATATTTTACACATATATATATTTTTTTAATAAATTGATAATTCTTTTTAATAGAATCTTAAATATTATATTTTTTTAAAATTTCATTTTGCTCACTAAATTTTTGAATATATGTAACTTCCTGTTCTATAGGTTTGATGTAAAAAAAAAAAATAAAAAAATAAATAAATAAAAAAATAAAAGAAATTTTATTATAGAAAAATAAAAATACGTAAGAAAAAAAAAAAAAATGTAAAGGAAAATTTTTTCTTATATTATTAATACTTAAAAGGTTTCATATAAATATAAGAAAAATATTCAACATATATATATATATATATATATATATATATATTTATATGTTTCATTTTAATGTCTAATTTTCTTCTTTCCATGCAAAAGGTTCAAAAGGTGGTGCCTCTTTTTTAGATGTTTCCTCAAAATTTATTTCAATACATTCTGATGGTTCTAATGGCCTATAAATACATTTAGAAAAGGTGGAAATAAATAATATGAATGTGTTTAATATATGCACATATATATTTATTTATTTATTTTATTTTTATTTTTTTACGTCAAATCCGTTAGCATAATAAATCCAGATTTTCTTGTTGAGAGTACAGGGATGTATCTAGTATTTGGTATATATTCTATGTATTTTTCTTGCATTTTGATAACCCTACAGGGATTTTTCATATCGACCTATTAAAATAAAATATAAAATAAAAATATTTAAATGTATCATATATATATATATATATATATTACATGGATATCTTTTTAATGTTAATTTTTGCCTTACCACATTATTATTAGAATTTTCATTTGCTCCACTTTTACTTTTGGCTTCGGATTTTTTTCCTTTTTGTACATTGGAAATATTACTTCCATCTTGCGCATGATCATGAGTGTTTTCATCGTTTGCACTACCTTCAACACTTTCAGCATGGGAAACATGACTAGACTGACCAATAGTAGCAGCAGTACTTAAAATTTCTAAGTTTTTCATTGATTTCCCATCTGATAATACTGAACTATTATCATCTTGGGCTGTTCTTTCCTTTGTTATCTTGCTATCATTCTTTTGTTTTTTTAATTTCAATGTTTTTCTCTTGGCAGTTGTAGATAACACTGCTGTTACTGTTTCTTTTTTTTCTTGCGTTTTTTCCTTACTTAAAAAGGAAGGATAATCAAAATTTTGATTATTACTAGTGGAAAGAATAGAGAAATTTTTAGGTACTTTCATGTCTTCTGTCAATCCAATCAAACATGTTGGCATGAAAGTTAAACTTATCATATGGATTAATGGGAACCAATACCACAACTGACTGAATAAACAAAAACCTGCAGCTGCTTGTGGTCTTATAATATTACCTCTTCTTGTAAAGAAAGTAGATATAGCGTTTCTACCACATATATCTAATAAACCAGCTCCTACTATAGCACCAAATTTAGCAATGATGTCTTCATGTTTATCTGATAAAATTTTCATGATTTCATCTTTATATTTTTTAAAGTTTGGATTACAATGTTCATTAGATTGTTGAAAAATTAAACCTAATGATATAAATGCACTTTGTCTAACAAAATCAGTTGTGTCTGTTAACAAAGGCATTAGCATGTTTATCGCATCCTCATTTGCTGTTGCAGAACAAGCAATACCTAAAGCTAATGCAGCTCCATAACGTACATGAGGATTATAACTCTCAATTAATAAATTTAAAAATTTTGGTACTTGATTTGGTGAATTACATAATACAAATCCTAAAGCTATAACAGCTGCTCTTCTAACATCATCACTAACATCTGATACTGAAAAATGTAACAATTTCTTTATTATATGTTTATTGCAATTTGATAAACCACAATAAGCCATACCTATAGCAAACATTCCACCATATCTTATAATAGCATCCTTATCAGTTATCAACTCTTCTATTAATGTATCTGCTTCTCTTTCTTTCTGGAACACAACGAAACCTAAACTTATACTACATGCTCTTGTAATTTTTTCATGTTGTGTATCATGAGCATATGCCAATAATTCGTCTATACATTTATCATCACCACTACCTAATTTTAATAAACCTATAGCATAAGCAGCACTTTCACCAGCTACGGCTGAATCAGAATATAAGACTGCTTTTAGCTCATCATATGTATTTTCATCATTACCATCTCCTAAACACACCAAACCTAAACCTAAGCAACAACCATGTTGCAATACCTCATCATTCATATTTGATTTTAATTGAGACATCAGATAGTTCTTTACCTTTTTGTCATTGGTATTATAATTTGCATGTATTAATCCTAAGGCATACAAAGAACCTCCTTCTGAATATACACCACTAGGAGCAAGTCCTACATTTATATTATTAGCAATTTCTCTTGATACATCATTATAAGGTAAGTGGGTAGATAAAACCATAAAAGACTCATTAACATGTCCTTTATATACAACACCTAATGAAGCAGTTGCTGAAAATTTCGCCCAGTTAATTGCTTTTGATAACCATTCAATATTTGAACGGAGAAACACATCACAGGTAGTTCCTGTTTGCATTAATGCGTGTGCTAAAACAATTCCATGATGTGTAATACTACTTCTTGAATCTACTATATTCTTATATGTATCTAATAAAATTAAATCTGCATGGTTATTACGATGCAAAAATTCAATATATAAATTTCCTGTAATTTTTCCTGTTAATATATATAATAGTTTTTTCATTCTATTATAAAACATATGTTTTTTACTGATATGTTTCAATACATCTTGAACAATATTATTATTATTATTATTATTATCATCATCTTCATTATTATTATAAGTAGGTTCATCATTTATTAGGTTATCATTAGGTTTATTATTATCATCATCATTATTATCAGGATTTTTATTATCATTATTATCTTTATTTTCCTTTTCGTTATTTTTTTCGTCTTGTTGTTCACTCGTAATTGCATTATTTTCATCCTCTTTATTATCTCCATCATTATTTTCTTCTTGTGGTGTAGTAACAAAATACTCTTCACCAAAATAATATGATTTATTTTGTATTAAGTTTTCTTTTATTTGTCCTATTATATTTCTTAGAAATATTTTATTTTCAAAATCTACTAAATCAAAAGATATTTGATAAGCCATTAAATGATAATTATGTAACAAGTTCAATAATATTTCAGCTATTTTTTTATAATCATCTATATAATATAAACATTCACATAAGTTAATATATTCTGTTTTTAATTCTTCTTCAGATAGTGAAAGATATAAATTTACTAATAATTTGAAATACTCATTTCTAAAAGATTTGTTCATATTTATATGTTTCTCATTATTAATAGAGTGAGCTAATATTTCTATTTTATTTTCTGCATTTACAATTATATATTCTACTTTATCTAAACGTCTAGCATCTAAAGCAACACCTAAAGCTTCTTTAATATCATTACTTTTTATGCACACATCTATCATTTCATCAACAAGTATTTCCATTTTTTTATTAATTTC
>NC_031494.1:2483255-2495755 GCF_001602025.1 Plasmodium gaboni | reverse complement strand
AATATATAACATTTTGAATATTTCAATTTCTTTTGTTATAACTTAATTTTTTTTTTTTTTATTTATATATTTCATATTTAAAAGGAATATATATTGATACATAATTATGTAGTTATATATATATATATAGAAAAAATATATATTTTAAAAGTTAATATAAAAAAATTGTACAAATATTATATAAAATTTATATACTATATTAAAAAACAAAAAAAAAAAATACTCATGTGCATATAATTTAAAAAAAATTAAAATAATTTAGCGTACTATTAATATTTTAATAAATAACATAAATATAACAATTATGGTCATGATAAAAAAAAAAATATATATATTTATCTGATATCTATTAGTTAGCATTTAAATTCATAGGTTACTTAAAAATATATATATATATATATATATATATATAATATTTATATTTCTTATATCCATGTGTGTATTCTATATATTTTTGAAATGCTTTTTTGTAAACAAACAAATAACAAAACTAAATAAGAATAATAATTAAATAAAAACATTTTAATAATATTTTTTATAACATTTTTGTAAATATAAAGGAACTTAATAAAGATATATTGTTACATATATATGTAAAAATTATATATAATATATATAGAAAAAAAATATACTTATATATATTTTTTTTTTTTTCATATCCGTAAATTATTTTAAGTACGTTCATGCGATGTTATGAGTATAAATTTTATTTTGGCGTACAGTAGACTTATATATTTATTATTATTTTTTTATTTTTATTTTAATTATTTTATTATTTATATTAAATTTATTTATTTATTTATTTATTTAATTTAATTTTTTTTTTTTTTTTTTTTTATTATTCCATTTTATATATCCCCATGAAAAAAATAAATATATTTACACAGTTATATTTATATTTGTTTTTTATTTTTTATAAAAATTGGAAAATATTATTTTATTGTTATTATTGTATTTTATATAAATATAAATATATATATATAATAATAATAATAACAAAAACTAAAATAAGGAAAAATATATATTAATAAAAGTATGCTTGCTTTATTTTCTTTTAAAAGGGAAATACAAGCATGAGAACAATTATATATATATTATTACATTATAATATAATATAATATTTTATTCAAATATTATATTTATATTTATATTTATAAAAAATATTACTTATTTTATATTCTTTTTTCATATTTTTTCTACATATAAATTTTATTATTTTTTTTTTACTTCTTTTTTTGCTTTTGTTTTTTATAATGTTAATTTTCATACCTGTTGATTTATAGCTTACATATTTTTTATATGCATCTTTGTAAATATGAATTTGTATGTATAATTTTATATGTATTAACATATATATATATATATATATATATAAATATATATACTTTGGAAATTTTTCTATATACAAACTTATTTAAAATATATATATATATATATATATATAGCACATTTATATTATAAAAGTTACTTAATATTACTTTTTGCATTTGCACTCAAGGAATGAATACACATTGTATATATATATCTATATCTATATCTATATATATATATACATACAAATATAATATATATTTAAACATATATGGAAAAAAAAAAAAAAAAATATATAAAAGTAAAAAGAAATATAAAAAAAGAAAATAAAAAGAAATACAAAAAAAAAAAAAAAAAAAAAACATATATATATATTTTTTTTTCTTATCATTTTCTATATATATCTTTTATTATTTATTATCATATTTTTGCTTATATTATCTACATAATAATGAAATAAAAAAATTTAAATAATTTTCCATTATACATAAAGAAGTATTTTACATAAAAACTTTATATATTTTCAGATTATACTTTTTTTTTTTTTTTTATTTGATTTTTTACGATATATAGTAAAATTTAATATTTATTCTATTAAAATATTTTATTCTTTGTTATCTTTTATTGCCGTATTTTATAATTAAATCCTTCTATATATATATATATTTATTTACATGTATGAACACACACACACGCACCTTAGAATTATTACTATATATATATTACAATATATTAATCAATTATAGGGTCTATTAATATATATATATATATAACATATAAGTTTATATTTATTCTAGTATATATATAAATTTTTATGTACACAAGTATATGTATATATATCATATGCATATGTCTATATAATATTTTATTCGAATATTAAGTATTATATATTCATACAAAAATTAAACCTATAATTAATTTAATTGCATAATTTTTTTATTATTGTATTATTTTTACAATACATTTTTCATAATAAAAAAAATGCATTTATAGAAGTATGTGTGTACATGTTATTATATATTCAATAATTATTTATATATGTTATTCCTTTTTTTTTTTTTTTTTTTTTATTTAATATTATTTATCCATGTTGTTTTGAGCATACTTAATTGATAAGACTACATTGTTCTTAACATTTTAATGTAAATAATAAATTAGGTTCAAAGCGGTAATGTATATAATATGTATATATATATAATATAACATACATTTTATTATATTTTAGTATATTATTTTTTTCATTTATGAGAACAATATATATGGAATATAAAAAAATTATGTTTATATTATTATCAATGTAAATATTCTCATTTTATTGATATTTTCTTTTTTATATATTTTATAAAATGTAATACCATATATATATATATTTTAAAAATTCACAACATAAAAGAATAAGATAATTTCTATATATAAATTAAAAATTTCCTGTTCATATAATTATTATATTCTTACATATATAGGCACCTAATTAATATATATATTTTGTAGGAATTCAAAATTGATATATTTTAAAATATATATAAATATATATATATTTACGTATGTGTTATATTGAAATATTGTAGATATATATATATATATATATATATATATGTATTCTCATGAATATATAATTCTTTTTTTTTTTTTTTTTTTCCTATTATATTTATTTATTTATTTATCTATCATTCTAATGGAATTAGAATTGTCTTATATTTAAACATATAGAGATCCAATATATACATACACATATATATTATATATATTATAATACTATCAAATGAGAAGGGGACATAGAAAAATTGAAAGAGATAGCAATATTCCATCTGATGGAATGAGATCGAGTTCAAGGAATGCTAATTCCAAAAACAATAATGATCAGGAATCAATTATAATTGATGATGATATTAATGAAAGATGTCATAATAGGAGAAATAAAAAAAGATGTACGAATTTACATAATTCTTTTAGTGGACAAAGAAGAGGCACGAAATTATGTGAAGAATCTAGTAACACAAATAAAAGATCTATAAATAAAAATTACAAAAAAAACAATGACGATTCAAAAAAAGAAATATATATTATAAGTGATACGTCTGATGATACGAAACATAATAATTATAATAATAATAATAATAATATGATTTATGAAAAAAGCAATACAGGTACTTATTTTAATAAAAAAAATGAACCTACAGAGCAAAAAGAAAATATAAGTTCTTCATTAAAGGATGTAAGTATTAATGATAGAAACAGTCAAGTAACAAATGAAAATATAGCTGTAGATGGAAATGATTCAATTAACAAGGGCAATGATATTAATGAGAAATCAAATAATTTACAAAATGTTAAGGATACTACTAATTCCATAAAGAAAAAATATAATTCTGGAAATACTATGCGAATGAAAAACTATAATAATACCCATGAACAGAATACGATTTTTCAGAATAGAGAAACGGAAAATAGCACATCTATCGATAATGATAGATACAATAGAAATAATATAGTAGATATTTCTAGAGAACCAAAAAATAAAAGCAATGAATCGATACATCCTATGATATTAAGAAATAGAGATGGAAGTAAATGCATGAAACAGAATTTACAAAATGATGAAGGAAAAGAGAATGAAAACAATATATCAAATGAAAGACCAACAAGAAATGTCACAAAGAGAAACGATAATATAGAAAATGAACAAAATGGAAATCAAAAAAATATTCAAGAAAGAGATTCTTTAACAAATATTAATATCATAGAAAATGAAAGGGATAACATAGCACCAAATAATGCAAATAAACAAAATATCAAAAAAGGTAAAAACAAAAGAATGGATGTGGAAATATTTGATATATGTGGAAAAGAAAGGGGAAATTCTCAATCATATATTCGTGACATTGTTAATACTAATCCAAATGATTTATATGATGATGTAAATATGAAAACTAATCTTGATTTGCGGATGTATTATTTATCAAATGTAATTAGATATTTGAATTGTAAATATGTGGATTTAAATAACTACCTTAATGCAATGATATATAAAAATAATAAGAATATTGATATGCTTAATATTATACATAGAAGAAATTATGATAACCTAAAATATATATATTTCGATTTGCATTTAGAAGAAAATAACAGTAAAATATCATCTGGAGATATATATGTTCTTTTAAATCCTAAACTTAATATAGAATACGATAATAATAGGTTTGATTTTTGTACGACATGTATTCCATCAAATTGCCGTCGTCGAATAATTAGGAAAAGAGTTTTTAATCCTAGTGATACTATTATTAATAATTCTGATATTAATTCTATTAGAACTAATAACTGGTATATACCTGATTATAGAAATGTTCCTGAAGAAGAAATATATAATCATGAATTTTCTGACAATACTGGAGGATATAATTCATTATACAGAAGAGTTAATTCTTATAGAGTTAATAGATATTATTGGCATAGAGATACGTTTATAGCAAGGACTATAAATTTGAATTGTGATAATAACATGAGTGTTTTTTACCGTATTGATAAGATTACATATGAATATAATATAAAAATAACTTTTGATAATTTCTGGAATATTGCTGATCGTGAATATAACAATGTATATTATTATTATTTTGATTTTGATGCTAACCAATATTATACATATAAAATAACTAAAATTGGACGTACTGGAAATTCTAGTTTTATTAAAGAATTCTTACTCGATATGAAACCCGCATTTTGGTTTTTACAAGATATTTTAATTTATTGTAGCTTAGTATATCATTCCTCATATATAAGATATGATAAAATGACTTCGTTTATAAAATTTCATGATTATGTACAAGTATTCATACAAGATCATATGAAAGAATTCTTGGAACGTTTTGATGCTATTCAAAATCCTATAGAACCTAAATTTATTCATAATATGAAAGCATTTAGAAAAATGGAATTTATACTAATTTTTACTCTATGTGAAGTAAGAACAAAATTTGATGGATCTAACTCTATTGCTAATAGAATAGACGCATTCTTATCAAATTATTATTTATTTTGTGAATCTGATAAATTCAATTTTATATATCGTGCTCAGACTCTTGGATTAATAAATTCTGATGAATCTGATTTATATACGAAAACTAATGAATTTTTATCTATGTATGATGAATACTTAACAACAAGAAAACGAAATAGTATGAAGATACCAATAATATTTAATTCATTTAATATACTACTTGAAGCACTTATTTATAAATGTATTCAATATGATATTCTGAATACGGATATAAGAAATAATAAAAAAGAAAGAGAAAATACTAAAAATGTTGGAAATATTGGAAATGTTAAAAATGGTTTAAATTCAGAAACTTTTATAAAAACAGAAAAAAGTAAAAATATTGGAAATGTTAACAATGTTTTAAATTCTTCAAATTTTGTAAAATCTGAAAATTTTGGAAGATCAAGAAAATCTGAAATTCATGAAAGAAATAATACTAATCAAAATAGGGGTAATAATGTAGATCCCTCTGGTGTAGTTACAGGAACAGATCTAGATGAAAATGAAACAAAAATTATAATGCAAATTAGTAATATTTTAGCTAATTGTATATTAAGCGAAATAATTTCTAACATGGTAACAATGGAGTTTCCTAATAAATATTATCCACATGATAAGGAAAATATATTTATATCATTCTTAGAACAATTACATATATGTGATGATTTTAGTTGTACAAATACATTATGTTATAGATACTTAGTTAGATATATTAATGTTTTAGTTCAAAATACTGTATTAAGAATATTTTTTTTAAGAAATTACAAATTTTTAGATAATAGTGTTATTGATTATTCCAAAATATACACAATTTTTAAATTAATCTGTACCTTTACACCTTGTTATAATTCTCAAATTATCAAAATATCTTGCGTGTTTATGGTTTTCGTACTTATGAATAAGACTTTAAATCGAAATATACAAGATTATTCAATGGATTGGGACCATCCATATTTTGAAAAATTAAAAGAAAATTATTACCCAAGCAGTGATCCAGTAAGAGATGGACTTAGAAAACCAAATCATATGTTTGGAGTCCCAATAGATGTACTACGTTTTATAGTACCAAACCTTGATGAATGTAGACCACAAGATTTTACTTACCGTCCTGCATATAAACCCTTTGAAAATTTATATTATATGCTAGATGGTAGTGTTCGTATTATCCGTGATCATATACAATATACTTTTTATGTTCACAATATTTGTTCTAAGAAGATGCGTTACAAGAGAAGAAAGATAAGCCCATTTAATAAAATTTTATATAAAAATTTTAAATTCATAAAAAAACAATTTACTTTGTTTCCTCTTCGAAACATATTAAATTTATCTCATTATTCGACTATATTCCAAAATGATATTCTTGTATTAGTAAACAAAATATTAACCTCTTACGAATGGCATGGATATGGTGCTTATCAATCATTTATAAGTAAGTGGAAATTTAAGAAAAAATATTCTAAGTCCTATACATCTAATAAAAGTATTGATGAAAATATTAGAAGCATAGAAGATGACTTAGCTAGTTTAGATGAACGCAAAAAAAAAAATATTAATGAACCAAATAAATTATTTGGTAAAAATAATGAAAACAACACAAGTACTAATAATAAGAAGATAGTAGAACAAAATCATCCAAAATCTGTTGGCACAACTCCACAAAGAAACAAAAAAAAATTATATTGTAAATCAAATGGGCAACGAAATTCTAGACAAATTCCAGAAGAAAGAAATATTAACATAAATTCACTAATTAATAGTTTTAAATATGATAAATCAGATGATAAAATAAAATGTGAAGAAAGTAGTAGTTCAAATTATGAAGAGGGAAATAGTTCAAGTTATGACGAGGGGAATAATTCAAGTGATAAAAATATTAGTAATATAAATAATGAAAATACAAATTCGTCATATAATAATTCAATAGGTGTTTTCTATGGAGATTATAAAAATTTCAAACCTTTTCATAAGTACATATACAATAAACTTGAAAATGATATAAATAAAACAAGTGAAATGTATAATGTTATAAAACATTGGTTAAGTATTTTGGAGAGGACCAATAGAATGAATACGATACATGGTGTAAATAAGATGAACGATGTTAATAAAGTGAACGATGTGAATAAGATGAACAGTGTTAATAAAGTGAACGATGTGAATAAGACCAATAACATGAATAAGATACATGGCTTGAATAAGGTGAATGAAGTAAATACGTTAAATGAAGTAAATAAATTGAATGAAGTAAATAAGTTGAATGAAGTAAATAAGTTGAATGAAGTAAATAAATTGAATGAAGTAAATAATTTGAATGAGGTAAATAAATTGAATGAGGTAAATGTGATGAATGAAGTAAATAAGTTGAATGAAGTAAATACGTTAAATGAAGTAAATAAATTGAATGAGGTAAATAAATTGAATGAGGTAAATGTGATGAATGAAGTAAATACGTTAAATGAAGTAAATACGTTAAATGAAGTAAATATGTTAAATGAAGTAAATACGTTAAATGAAGTAAATGTGATGAATGAGGTAAATAAATTGAATGAGGTAAATGTGATGAATGAAGTGAATGTGGTCAAAGACTCAAATAATATGAATGATGCAAATAATTCAAGTGATGTTAATAATTCAAGTGATGCTAGTAATTCAAGTGATGTTAATAATTCAAGTGACACTAATAATTCAAATGATGCTAATAATTCAAATGATGCAAATTATCCAAATGATGAAAGCAATACAAATAATAATACATCAAATAGCACAAATAATTCAAATAATAATACATCATTTAGTTCGAAGAACACCACAACCAGTAGCGAAAATAATGATTCATTAGAAAATAAAAGAAATGAAGAAGATGAAGATGAAGAAGACGATCAAAAAGATATACAGAAAGAAAAAAATAATTTAGAACATGAAGATATGAGTTCATACAAAGATAGAAATAAAAATAATGAAACAAATATTAATGAACAAGATAAATTTCATTTATCAAATGATTTGGGAAAAATATATGATACATATAACCAAGGAGATGAAGTTGTTGTATCCAAGAATAAAGACAAATTAGAAAAGCATTTGGATGATTACAGGAGTTATTATTATTTATCTAAAGCAACACTCATGGACAAAATTGGAGAATCACAAAATAATAACAACTATAATGTAACTATTTCAAATGAACTTGGAAATAATGAATCTATAAAACCAAATTATGATAAGAATGATAATATAAAAGAACAAAATGATTCAAACGTATTTAAGAATAGTGATCATTATAATTCATCTTATGATAATGTACACACTGTTAATGAAAATAATATGATATTTAAAGATTCCTCAAGACAAGATAATTTGGAGATACAAACAAGTGGAGAAAACAAGCAATATTTATTTAGCTTAGATAATAATGATGATAATGATATTGATGATGATAATAAAAATAATAATAATATAAATAATAATATGAATAATCAACACAATTATCAAGAGAATAATATTACCACAAATAATAACTTTTTTTACACTCCTAATTGCCAAATGCAAAACAATTCATATATGAGTGGAAATGAATTGTATCAACCATTATATAATACATATCCTTCAAATGTTATCGAAGAAAATTCTTCTATAAATAACAACTTCATTAGTGCATCATCTTACATGAATAACAACAACAGCACTAATAATACATTCATTTCATGTATGAATTCTAATTTAAGTTCTAATATTTCCAATAATAATAATAACACATATTCATATAATTTATATAGCTCAACGAATAATACTTGTATAAATAACGACGAAGAAATAGGAAATAATGATATTAATTCAAACATATTGTCAAATAATACTGTTATTAATAATTATGCAGGTAACAATCAAATGCAAGAATCCTATATAACACCAAACACGGAATTTACTAATAATATATCAAGCCAAACACATCCAAATTTACAATATTATACACAATTCCCAAATAATATTGAAAACAATAATTATTATAATCTTCAAAGTGGAAATAATGAAGTGGAAACACAACATATCTCCCAAGAAAATAATACATCTCGTTTAAATGAAGAATATATGAATAATAATGTCCTGAATAATAATGTGAACGCTTATAATAGATATGAATATAATAATAATCAGAATAATGAAAATGAGAACATTAATGGTACCAATTTTCTTAATGGTTCTGAATGGAACAACAACATGATTAATATTTCTAATGTTCAGAATTCTCAAAGCAATGAAGCGTATTGTAATAACATCCAACCTAATGTAGATCACTCTAATATAAATCAGAATTATAGAATTTCTATTGAAAATAATAATATCACAGATAACAACCTTAATGAAAATAATGGAACTACTGGAAATAATACATATATTTACAATAATTTTATGTATAATAGCCAGAACAACATTTTTGAAGGACAGGGAAATAAAACACTTTTGGATTATAACAACATTATGTCAACTGGTATAACATCCAATGGATATGTAACTAATACAAATAATGGAATAAATAATATGAATAATAATGTACAAAATAGTTTAGAAAATAATTATATTGGAAATATGAATAATTCGATAAATCAAATAGAAATGGGTTCTAACAATTTTGCATATATGAATGAGAATAATTTATGTAATATTAATAATGATAAAAATAATGATAATAATAATAATAATAATGATACTAATAATAATAATGATAATAATAATAATAATGATAATAATAATAATAACAATAATTATGCATATAATATTAAAAATCATGATAATTTATTAAATGGAATAAATCAGAATGAATCTAATAATGTATGTGGTATATTTATGTCTGATAACAATATACAAAGTATAACATCAAATGAAGGTTCCTATAATAATAACTCATTATCGGTATATAGAACAACAGTTAATGGATTAGAATTTAATAATAACAATTCGAATAATTTATATTTTAACAATAATTCTATGACAGGATGTAATATCTTGAATAATAATGTAGGAAATGATAACAATATAACTATGTCTAATAATATGATACACAACGAAGTGTCAAACCAAACGAATAATAATAATTCTTTTAATCCAGTCAATGAAAGCAATAATTTTAACAACTATACGAATATTAATAATTATCATGGAAATATGGCTTTATTACCTTCACAACAAAACATACAAAATAATGATGTGTTTCCTTCAAATAGCTATGGAAATATAACTATGATGAGTAATGATAATAATTCAGCATATTCCAATAATTCAAACTATTATGTAAATTCTATAAGCAATGATAACAATTATAGTATGATGAATAATTTCAATTCCTTTCAAAATACAACTGAATATGTGGTACCTCAAACATCGTATAATAATAGTCTTGGAGATAATGGAACAAGAACAACAACATATCCACATGTAAGTGTAAACAACTTTAATGTATATCCAAACATGTATAATGAAAATAATACAAATAATAACATTTTCCAAGCATATCCAAATAATGTAATTCCTCCATATAATTTATCAAATAACATAGAGAATAATAATTATTCATATACTGGATATAATTATACGAATGCTGGTTCAAGCATTAGTAATAATATGAACATTTTTACAAATCTAATGGATACGCATTATAACATTAGCAATTCAAATAATCATAATGTTGAAGAACAGACACAAGAACCTGTAGTTGAATATAATAATAATATTGGTACAAATTTTAATACATCTCAGAATAATATTAACAATAATAATTTTACTATTAATAATAATAACATGAATAATAATAATAGTAATATTAATATTATATATAATAATAATAATAATAATAATAATAATGGCCAAAAGAATAACCTAACAGAAGTACCAGATTCTAATATTAATACCCCTTCATCTTATAATATAAGCACCAGAAGGAGAAGAAGAATTGGAAATAATGGACCACCAAGTGCTGAAGAATTAAATAGACTACTTAATGTACAACACTTGACCATACCAGAAATAGCTACTATTTATGGAGTTCACAGAACAACTATAGCCAGATGGTGTAATATAAGGAATATTACATCAAATTCTATGAGTAATTCCCCAGGGAAAAGAAAAAGAAATGAATATAACAAATAAAGTAGATCTTTTCTGAATTTTCAGGACGTTTCAAATAGAAGAAATAATAAAAATGTGTTAAATATATATATTGGTATCTCTATTATTTACATATAAATATGTCTTTTATTTTTATTTAATATATCTATTATGTTATTATTACTTATATATCAATAGTAGTTTAACTATATGCATTATATCATAAGATTTGTGTAAATAAAAAAAAAAAAAAAATATATAATAAAAGTTCTTTTTATTATATTTTTATTTTTTTTTTACACACTAATCAATTTTTCTTTTTTTTTTTTTTTTTTTTTTTTTTACAAATATAGATATTTTTTTCATATATAAATTATTTATTATTGTATTCCATATTTATACTATCACCTTACATAATAATTAATATATTAGTATATATTTCTATGCATAATATATTTATAATGATATTTTACATTTATCCTGTCATTATTTTATATATTAATAATATTTTCTTTTTTTTTTTTTTTTTTTTTTTTCATTTACATTTACTTATATATATAATTATAATTATTATATTATCCAATATTTTCTATTCTTTTATTTACATATTATTTTATACATTCCATTTATGCTCTCATTATATATACTTAATTTTTTTCTACACTTACCGTAATTCAATATAATTAACTCACCACATAACTTATACAAAATTTAATTCAATTATAGATTTGACATTTAAATGTTTTATTTATTTAAAAAACTAATAGAAATATAGGTATATAATATGTATATCTATATATATATATATATATATATTTTTTACATCAGTTTTTTTTTTTTTAATAAAATCTTTTAAGAATTATTCTTATTGGTAAAATTGTACAAAAACAAAAAAAAAAAAAAAAAAAAAAAAAAAAAAAAAAAAAAAAAAAAAAAAAAAAAAAAAAAAAAAAAATTTAAAAAATATAAAAAAAAAAAAAAAAAAAAATAAAAAAAAAAATAAAAATTAATAAATAAAATAAAAAAAATAATAAAAATAAAA
>NC_031494.1:2447373-2482955 GCF_001602025.1 Plasmodium gaboni | reverse complement strand
TTTATTTTTTTTTTTTTTTTATTTAATATTTTAAAAATTGTTATATTTATTATTATGTATTATATATTATATATATATATTTATATATTTTTTTTATTATTTTTTTTTTTTTTAATAAAATATTTTAAAAATTATTATTATTTAAAAAATTTTAAAAAAAAAAAAAAAAAAAAAAAAAGAAAAAAAAAAAATGAAAAGAAATAAAATAAAGTAAAAATAACTAAATGGTTTTAATAATCTTATATAAAATAAATAAAATAATAATAATAAAAATTAAAATTAATAAATAAATTTACAAAAATTATACACCTAACAATAACAACAATAACAAAAAAAAAAAAAAAAAAAAAAAAAAAAAAAAAAAAACCAAAGGAAAGGCAAGGCAAAAAAAAATAATAAAATTAATGGAAAATAATAATAAATATAAATAATACAATCAAATATATAAAAATTATATACAGAATATTTATTATTTAAAACAAATATTTATTTAACACATCCCAAAAAAAAAAAAAGAAAAAAGAAAAAACATATAATTTCTACTTATAAAATAATATGGATATATAATATATCATTTTTCATATAACTACCATTTTTATGAATATTTCATATATTCATTTGTTATATGGTCGATAATATAAACCCTTAAAGTTTTAAACAGTAGAAAAAAAAAAATTAATAAATCAATAGAATTAAATATATTTATACAAAAGAAATTAATTATATAGATGTATATATCAAATTATATAATGATTCTTTAATGTACCAATACATTTTGTATATATAATAAGACAGGATATTTTCATGGAGCACCAAAATTTAATTCTCTCATTTTGGGTTGATTTCTTGGTGGTGTTGGTGGTCTTAACTCCGTCATTTTGGTATCCCTTGAAGAATAAATAAAGAAGAAAAAAAATATATTTTTTATATATGTAATAGAAAAATAATATAACTTATATTTTGTAAATAAATATAAATAAATAAATAAATAAATATATATATATATATATATATATATATATATATATTGATATATATTAATGTGTGTGCATTTTTTTTTTCCTTTATTTTTACCATGTATTAAAGAATCGCACTTCGTCTTTAGCTGGATAAATAAGTTTTGGTATTACAGTAAGATCTCTTCTAATAAATAATAATGCTCCTGCATTTTTATGTGAATTACAATAATTTGTTGCTGAGAATAAGGTTATTAATTTTCCACCTGCAAATCGTTCAAAACCATCCATAACGCATTCATGTGCTCTTATAATTAATTGAAGATCATTTTCTTCTAGAAATTTATGAACACGATCGGGTCCATATTTAACAATGTGACCTGTACCATCTGGGTCTCTTATATCATTAGGAATAGTTCCTAATATAGAATCATTATCAGTTGGATCAGACCATAATAAATCTGTAACTTTTTGTTCATTTAAATTTTGAGGAACTTGTGAAACTACGAGTGGTCTTTTTAATTGTGAAATATCAGAAATTTGATTAATGGATTTTCCAATTCCACCATGTACACATAAAATTTTATCTTCTATTATAGCACCTATTGGTAACCATTCAAAAACTTGATTTATTTGATACCAACAAGAATCCTTATCTGTTACATCTTCTTTCAATCTTCTTTTACATTCCTCTTGGAAACCATAAAGACTATTAATAGCTACATCTTCATGATTCCCTCGAATTAAATGAATTTGTTTTGGATATTTACATTTTAACGCAAAAAGTAAACAAATAACTTCCAAACTATTAGAACCTCTATCCACATAATCTCCTAAAAATAAATAATCATTTGAATCAATATCTCCAATTGCATTTAACTTTTCACCTAAATCTTCTTCTACTGGACATTTATATAATTGGAACATACGCATTAAATCATAATATTGACCATGTATATCACCATATATTTTTATCGGTGCTCTTAGTTTTAATACCATGTCTTCTTGCTTAAATATATCTATAACTATCGAACATAATACAGAAATATTAGCCCATGGTATAATAAATATTGATTCTGAATTATGGTTGTATTGTATTTCAAATTGTGTGATATTTGGATTTAATAATGTAGTAATAATTTTATCATAAACTGTATTCTTAAATTCACTTATATAATTTACAGGTGTACATAAAACACCATTATTGATTTTTCTACCTTCTTCTTCTAATTTATCTATAGAAATTTTACGAACAAGAAAAGCAAAGTCACTGCCATTCTCTTGAACAGCATGGGCATGTGCTGATAATCTTATTTTGTTCGACATTGGTCTGTTGGATAATCTAAAAACTGAAGAGTTAGATGAAGCATCAAACATATTTCTATAATGTGCATTTGGAAGATTTGGTACATTCGATACATTCGCTAATGTGTTACCAATACTAACATTATTCTTCAAATCATAGATTTCTTTTGATACATTAAACTGATTATTTGTAGATACATTATGTTGTTGTGTATTAATAACATCTTGACTATTTAAATTATAAGAATTTATATTTCTAAGATCACTACTTGAGTGTTTCAAATTTTCATTAGTTAATTGTTTTTGTTTTAAAGACGATTGTTTAATACTTTTTTTCTTTTCAGAATCCAATGAATTTAAGGATGATAAAAGATTGAAGCATTCTAAACATTCTAATTCATTAGTTGGATATTGTTGTGTTTGATGACTAAACCCACCAAAAGTATATATGGTATATTTGTAGACCCACGATGTGTGTCTAAATTTAGATATAGATGGTAATGTAACCCATTCAATGGTTTCGGTATTATAAAGAGCTGTAGATAAAGGAACAGCACATCCATTATCATTTCTACCACCTAAAATAAATATTTTAGATCCTATAAAAACGCATGTATGTTGATAACGAGCTTCTGGTGGACTTCCTTTTTTTATAGGAGCTTCTACCCAATCCCATCTTCCATCTCTATGTTGTCTTAATCCCCAGGTATCATCTAAAGATTTATTTTCTGCACTTCTACCACCAAATATAACAATCATACCACTAGCTGGTCCTTCTTTACACATATCTGCAGAATGATACACTCTTTGTGGTGGCACTTTACAAGTATTAGGAATAATAACACGAACCCATTCAAAAGGTGGCATTTCAACATGCATATACCATACATCATTTAAAGTATTTTGTCCATCATTTCCTCCAAACACTATTAAATTTGGTTTACTATAAACCATTACATGTCCATATCTTCTCCCAGGAGTTACACCTTTTGTTGGTACTGTCATCCATGTATATTTTTGTTCTTTTCTTAAATCTAATATATACAAATCATCTAAAGATAAGGAACCACCACCGGTAGCTCCTCCATATATCACTAATTGTTGTTCATCAACACAAGCAGCTGCATGCGCTGCTCTAGCGGATGGTGTATTTTCTGTTATTAACTTTTTCCATTTGTTTTGTGTTAAATCATATAAATATATATCATCTGTTATATTATATTTTCCTGCATCCCCAATAGCCCCACCAAATATAGCAACTTTGTTATTACCTAAATATGTAGCAGTATGTCCGAAACGAGGAGCAGGAATGTCTCCTTTTTGTTTTTCTTTTCTACAAACACTTGTTTCTTTAAACGACCCATTATTCATTTGTCATACAAAAAAAAAAAAATAAATAAATAATAAAATAAAATAATAAAAAATGAAAATAAAATAATAATAATGATAAACGAAATATTATAAAATAAAAATAAAGGTACAATTATATATATATGTATATATATATATATATATATATATGTACAAACAAAACAAATACAACTATATGTACATTATAAAAATATTCTTTTTAAATGCTTTTTTCATAATAAAAAAAAAGAAAAAAAAAACAAGAACAAATCGTAATAAAAATTAATAAATTAAAGCTAATAATACGAAACAATAATATCTGTGTTTATATATAAATTTATTTATGTTGATCATAAAATATGCATGTTTTTTTTATTGCTTATTTTATTTTATTTTTTTAAAGAAAAATGTTGTAATATAATATAATATAATAATTTCAGCTTCTAGCTACATTTATGAATATATATTTTACACAAAATAATTTTATTCAAAACAAATAATTAAAATAAAATAAAGTGTAATTAGGAAGGCTAATAAAACATTATAAGATATACCCAAATTAATTATATATTATTACAATTTTACATAATACATACACATATAAATATATTATTAAAAAAAAAATATATATAATAATATATATATTTAATATACACATATAAATATCTTATTACAATTATATATGTATAATATACACATATAAATATATATTTTATTTATTTAATATATAAACAATCATACATATATTATTGTTTCTTTCTGTTCAATATTTAAAAATTAAATATTTCATATATAAACTTATTTTTACACATAACCCAACAGAAATAATTAAAAAGATATACAATATATAATATATATATATATATATATATATATTATATGCATATATATATTTGTTATTTAATTTTTTTCTTTTTTTTTTTCTTTTTTTTTTTTTTTTTAAGGATTATAAAAAATTGTATTTTAAATAAATAAAATAAAATAATTTTATTTTACCAACATATAAACGTACATATATTATATAAAACATATTATATTAAAATAAAAAAATAAGTTAAATAGAAATTTTATGTTGTTAGCATACATTAATAAACATTTTGAAATTAAAGAAAAACTTTTTGAATTTTTAAATAAATTATGTAATCTTAACTTATTTCTTATTTTATGTTTTGGGTATAATTTATTATAGTTGTATATTTCATAAATATTTCTCATAAAAACAGGAATGTTCTTTAATATATATACATATATTTTTTATTATATATGAAATAGTTCATACTTTAACAAATAAAAATAGAAAGAAGAAAATACCAGCAAAAAAAAAAAAAAAGAAAAAAAAACAGAATAAAAATTATTGGTTTTTTTTTTTTTTTTTTTTTTTTTTTACGTAACCATTTTAATATATTATTTTTATTAAAGTGTTATAGAACAAAAAAAAATATCCAAAAATTTTTGCACATTTTTATAAATATGCTCAGGAATATTTAATGAAATGCTTTATAACAAATTTTTAGATTTTATTAAAAAAAAGTATATATTATGTATAGACATTACTGTAAGGTAAATTATTTTCTATTTTTTTAAAACTCTGATATTTTTTAATTACAACACATAAGAGTCAACATAAATATATATATATATATATATATGTAATATTTTTTTTTCTTTTCTCATATAAATATGTATAAAAACGCATTTATAAATAATACTGTGTGAACAATACTTTAGTTTATATGACAATTCATAAGTATTATTATCATACCGTTCTTAAATCTAATTAAACTATTTAAAAAAATAATAAATAAAAATACAACAAATTTAATCTACATCTTATATTTTCTCTATTTTTTGAATACGTGGATATTATATATATGTGTATTTACAGTATTATATAAATTATTACATAAAAAAATAAGTATATAAAAAAATAATATATATTTGTATATGTTTTTTAAAAAATAAGCAAATATTGAAACAGTTACAAATCGTAATTAATAAATTATTATTATTTTGTATAATTAATACATATATATATATATATATATATATGTCTTTTTTTTTTTTTTTTTTATTTGTCTGTGTTCCCCGCCATTTTGTACATTTATATTATTTTTTAAATTTAAAAGTATACATTAAGGAAAAAATGAAAACATATATTAATTTATTATTTTTGTTGTCTTTATTAAAAGTTACATTTATTTATTCAAAAGAACATGTGAATAATAATGAGGAAGATAGTTCCATATATTATTACGGGTTTCACGACAAAAAAAAAAAATTATATATATTTATATTTTGTACTATATTATAATTGAATATATAGATTTATATATATTTTTTGAAGGTTTATAAATAACGAAGTATATAACCATTATTTACCCTCAAAATATGCTAATATAAAAAGAGATGTAATAATAAAATAAAAAGAGTCATATAATGCTTTTACATATAAATTAATATCATAGTATATTTTGATTTTATTATTTTAAGAATAATTTGATTAAAATATCATGTAGTAAAGGATACACAGTAGAAGTAAAAAGAGCATATATTGTAGATTTAGAGGATGAAGGTTTAAACAAATAAATACATATATGCTTACCATATTGTATTTTATATTTTTATATTATTTCATTATATATATATATATAATTAATATTATATTCAGTAAATGATTATACAAAAATGGCAGCTGAAATCTGCCTAAAGAAGGAAGAATGCAATGTAACAAAAAAAAAAAAAAAAAAAAATTAAATTATTATACATTTAAATGTTATAAGAATATAAAAAGTATATTCTTTAATTCTTCTTTAGATAGATATAAAAAAATTCAAAAGGAATACAAACAATAATGCTATTGACTTTTCTACAGAATTGAACGTAGAATATATCTGTATGAGGTATACTATTAATTTTTTTTCTCTTATCTTTTTGTATATGTTTGAAATTATTTTAAATATTTTTTTTTTCTTTACCCCAAGTTCACAAAAAAATCTTTATGATGGAACACATTTTCATCAAGGTGTCACACATAAATACCTCATGTAATTCTTCATTTACTTACAAAAATTATAATTTTTTATTTTTACATTCAATGTTATTTTTAATATTTATGATTTTATTTTTTTTAAATATATATTTCTATTTACCTTATATAGTGTACGAGACCAAACATTAGGTAAAATGAATGTTACAGAAATAATCTATAACAATTTTTTAAATATATATATATATATATATACATAAATGTATTATCATTTTTAGCTTGTGCTGAAAAAAACCAAAATGTAATCACAGTGTCTTCTATAAATAAAGCTTTAGAAGTATGTAATATGGATAATTGTAATTTTGTTGTATGGAATCCTAATGAAAAGAGAGCTACCATATGCAAGGAAAATGTTTATGAGGTTATTAATCTTTATGTGAAATATTATAATTATTATATACTGAATAATATATATATATATATATATATATATATTTTATATTAAAATAAAATGATGCATACTTAATTCTATTTCGTTAGAATATGATAGAAAAAAAGAATAATATAATTTATATTCATCCTAACTATTTTTTTACATATGGACATGCAACCTTTCTAAATTATATGTCTATATGTGATAATATTATTAAACATATTCCATATAATTTAAGTATTTCGAAATCTGTTGACGTATGTTCACATCTCGACTGTGATTATTTTACAAAAAGTAATTAAAACAAAAAAATATACAAATGTGTTTGTACATAAGGATAAAAGTAATAAATAAATATATATATATATATATATATATATATATATATATGTATATTTTAAATTATATATAGGTTATCCAGGATCAATTAGATCCTTAGACAACACAAAGAATGGGAAATCATGGTATAGATATTAAAAAATAAATAATACTATCTTTTATACTATGCAATATATTATAATTCAATAAATAATTAACTATATTAATTTACAGGTTTTGCAAAGGGTATTTTAAAAAACAAAAATATAACATAGAAAAAAGCGAATAAAAGAAGAATTGAAGCTATTTTTCATTGAATAATACATAAATAAACACATATAATATTATCCTCTATAGATTTCCCACGATTATACCAATGGACGGATTTATTACAAGTGTAAAGTTGAGTAAATTTACTTAGGATCTATTACATATATATATATATATATATACATATATTTATTCATTTTATGTATCTACATATTTTTATTATTGTTAAAATATATTGTTAACAAATTATACTTTAATAAAAAATACATATTTTTGATAAGACAATAACAATTAATTTTTACAATTTTTAATACGTCCATGGTTCTATATAAATTGATTTTATTTTAATAAATTTTATTTCTTATTATGAATTGTGATGCAAATATATTCCAAAATATAAAAAAGAACAATTAGACAAATATATAAATTTTTAAAAAAACTACTTCCTAAAAAGGTACTTTTTGATAATATTTATATATATATATTTATGCAAGAATTAATTACTCGTATCTTGTTGTACTTTTAAAAAATTTACATATAATTCAAAGAAATACATAAATCTCATAACCCATTTTTTATTTCTTTTTTATGAATTAAAAAAATGATTTTTCATATATTATTAAAAATAATAATTTAAATAAAAAAGAACTTTGTGTTATATTGAATTTAAATGTTATATTCAAAAAAAAAAAAAAAAAAAAAAAAAAAAAAAAAAAAATTAAAAATATATGTACATATATATATATACTATATAAAAAATTTAAAAACCTATTTTATTTTATTTTATTTATTTTTTTTATTTATTTTCTTTTTTTTTTTTTTATTTTTTTATAAATCTACAGTATCAGTTTTGGGTTCTAAAACAGAAATATTATCAGGTAAAATAGAAGTTAATCCTGTTCTAGTATCAATAGCAGTTGGTAACATAATTTTAACTTTAATACCTAAGACTCCTTGTTTTAATTGTGCTGATCTTGTAGCAGTGTTAACAAATCTTTTAGATGGTTCTCCTGTAGATATTAAATATCCATCTCTAAATTTCATACTTTTAGCTCTTTGAGCTCTTAATTTTCCTGATACAATAACTTCACATCCTTTGGCACCAGATTCCATTATATGTCTTAAAACTCCATAACATGCTCTTCTAACTGCTAAACCTTTTAATAGTTTGTATCTTAATGATTCGGCTTGTGCCATTGCACACAATCCTCTATGCTCTACTCTCTCAGCAAATAATTCAACACTATTTGTTGATTTATTAAAGAATCTTTTTTGTACTAGTGATGTTAATTCACGTATTCTCCTTCCTTTATCTCCAAGAACTTCTCTGGTACGAGTGGCTCTAATAATAACCTCCGTTCTATAAAAAAAAAATAATATATTTATAAAATAAAACATATATATATATATATATTTATGTATCATCCACATTATTATATTAATGTAATTAATATTAATTATACCTTATAGGTGTAACCCTAACTTCAACACCTGAATATCCATCTTCTGCCAGAATACGAGCTAAAAATTCATTTAACTCGGCTTGAAAAACACCATCATTAATAAACTTTCGCTTTTTTGAAATCTAAACACAAAAAAAAAAAAAAAAAAAAAAAAAAAAAATTTTTAATTTATAAATTTTTTAAGAATACACTTTTTAAAATGTTCTACTTATTGCTCATATAACACTTTATGCAAAAGATATAATATTATACATAGGGACAATTTTGAATTAAATATACATTTATATTATATGGATCTATAGTTGTTTTTTATTATATAATATGGATATAATCATATAATACTTATATATATATACATACATAAAAAAATAAAAACGTAATACACGTTTTTTTTTTAAAGATATTTAGCACAAAAAATGTATTTTTTTTTTTCAATATTATTTATATTTTTTCCAAACATATATATAAAATATATCATATATAAATGCAAAAACATAAGCACAGTTTTCTTAAATATTTTAAATATATACATATATATATATACATATATCTTATAAATTATTTCGTAAAACAAAAATTCGCGAATATATTCTTTTATTTTAATACATAATTTATATAAATTTTTTTTTTTTTTTTTTCTTTCGGGAACTTACGGGAGCTGACATTTTTAAAAAAGTACTTTATTTTACGAATTCGCTAATTATTTATAAATATATAAAATTTATTATTATTTTATTTTTATATTTATTAACTTTTTGAATTTTATATTAAATTGTTAATTTTCTTCCAGTTTTTTTATATTTTTTATAAATTTAATTTCCTTATAAATCTTTTTTTATAATATTATTACATCCTTATTTTTACTGGAATATTATTATTATTTTAATTTATTATAATAAAAATTTTTGCGTACAGTACAATTTTTTTTTTTTTTTTTAAATAGATATTATATTAGAAAAAAAATATATGATCATATTAAAATTTTGCGTACAATATTAAATGTATAAAATATGAATGTTCTATTATATATATAAATATATTTATATATATATTATATATAATATATAATTTAATATATGTATGTATACACAAAATTAATGTGCCTTATTATTAAAGGTATATTATATAATAATATTAAATAACATAGCATAATATTATTTATATCTTTTTCATTAAGCTCTCATAACGTATATACAAATATGAATAATAATGAAAAAAATATATATACATGTATAATTCCTTATGGTGATAAATTTTATTTATTTATATAGAATATAATATGGATTACGGTATTTATTATATATATATATATATATATATATATATATATAATGTATGAATAAAATTATCATAATATTATATATTATATAGGTATATTCATATAATTTTTTTATGTATTTACATATTATAATATATATCGTAACAAGCCACTTTCCTTATTATTATATTTATTCAATTTTTATAATAATTAACCTTTAACAAAATATTAACCAAGAAAAATTATTTTGTTTAAATTTATTTATTTATAAGGTGAAAGAAAAATATTATTTTAATTATTTCTTTTTATTTTATTTTAAAATATAAAAAGCCTAAAAGAATTTGAAAAAATATGAATAAAATAAATGAAAAAATTAAAAGCCTATAATAAAAGAAGCATACTTATATATCCCCTTAATCACTCTAAGAAAAGTAAATAAGGGAAAAGTTTTTTAATTTATAAAATTAAAATAAATAAATATATATTAGAATAAATATATTTCTAAATAAAAGTAATTTAATTTTAATTATAAAAATGTTTTGAAATATAATTTTAAATAAAAATAAGGAAAAAATGAAAAAAGTAAACAATTATATTTGTATAAATTTATTTAGTATATAAAAAAAAAATATGTATATAATTTTTATATCTAAATTGTTCTAATAGTTTGTATTGTAGAATTTGTAATTAGATTATATATAAGATTTATATAATATATATATTATATATATATATTTATTTATATATGTTTAGAAAAACATTCTAACCTCAATTATTTGAACATATAAAATAATTTTTTTATTTTACTGTATTTATATGTTTCATTTTGTAATATTAACACTCATTAGTTAAAAATAATCTAACACCCATTTTTCCCCATTGGGATGGATTTATTGAACCGGCATTTAATCCAACCTATAAAATTGAATATATAGATATATATGAATTTTTTTATATATTTATTTAATTTATTTATTTTCATGTATGCTTTTATAAGTATGATCTTATAAAAAGATGTATTATTGAAAAAAATACCAGAAATAAATAATTATCTCTAATATCCATAACGTTCTTTTCTTCACATATATATAGAGGGCAATAATAAATATCATTTTCATTTTTACTATTTTTTATTAAAACAACTTTGAGATAAACTAATGGTATAATAAAATATAAATTATTGTTATCTGTTTCTATTAAAGATTGATTAATTAAATCCCATTTAGCACCTTGTAAAATTATATTTTTTATATATATACCTTCATCCATATTTTTAACTTTTAATTTATTTTCATCAGATTTATTTATGGAACTAAATTCAAAGGTAATTAATTCATGACTTACGTCATTTTTTTTAGAATATTCATGCAAAATATATTTTAAAATACTTTTAGGGTTACAAAAACCTCCTAGCCAATAAATTTGTAAATGTCCATTTATACTCCATTGATTTAATTGATTAATTCGTTCTTTTAAATCTTCGAAAAAATAAAGGATTTTTTTCTTTGATGCGTAAAGTTTTTTCCACGTTTGAGGTACCACACCCACACTTAGGCATTTTAACATATCATATATTTTTTTATTTATTGTAATTTCTCCTTTTAGAGCTGCAAAAAAATAAATAAATAAATATATATATATATATATATTTATGTGCATGCAAATTTTCAATTTTTAATAAAGTGTGACCAATTCTATTCTATAATTTTAATACATTTAATTATTTTGTTATGTTTATGTAATAATTACCATATTGTACTTTATTAAGAGAACTTCTTATTTTTTTCAAAATAATATTATGTTTATTCACTTCCTTAAATAATAGATTTGCATATATATATTGTTCAGGATTATATTGTTTTTTCATTAATTCATCCACGTATATTTCACGAGGCATATTAAGTAGTAACTTTTTTGTAAAATAGTATACAAGTTTTTCATTTATATTTATATTATTTTTGTTATGGAAATGATACTGATTCAAACTCAAGGAGTTAACAGAAAAAAGTAATGATATAATTTCTTCTGATGCACCTTTATTATATGACATTTCTGCATATGGTTTTTGTCCAAATAATTCTACATTATCATTATAAGGAATTTCTTTTAAATAATTATTTAATAACTTTTCATTATTTACATCTATTGGTAAACAATAATTTGTTGAACTAGAGAATATATATTTTCCTTTAAATATATTATTATTAAAAAATACTTTGGCATATATATTTAATAATTGCTTATCAAAATAATCATCCATTTTTGAACCATATATAATATCACAAATATAGAAATAATAATATGGCCAATGTATTTCTTTTACACTCTTATTAAAAAATATTTTAGTTATATATTTACTTAGGATGACATCTTTATTACTGAAAAAATATTCTTCATTATTCCATCCTAAATTATCAAATTTTTTTCTATTATTTAAAATAGAATGAAACCAAAATAAACTTAAAAGTAATTTTCTAAATTTATTTGATTGAACATTCTTGTTTTCTTCTAATGCCCAATGTTCTTTAAATAATATAGATATGCTCTTTTTTATATTATGTGGTTCTTCCAAAATAACAATAATACTTTTTTGTAATAAAGATATAGGTATTTCTTTACCAGGTAATGTTGACAAGAATAAACGAAATTTTGGATGAACACTAATCAATTTATTTCTCTTTTTCAAAAAGTTTTTAATCATCATAGTATTATATTTTTCATCTTTTATGGTCTCATATATATTTTTATTATTATCTAAGGTACTAAATACCTCATTATATTCTCTACCATTTTTATTATCTATATCATTGTTATTATTATCATCATCATCAACATTTTTATCCAACACATTTTCTTCCTCATATATATTTGCAAGTACTTTTTCTTTATGTTTATGTTCTTCTACTCTTGATATATTTATAGAGTTTATAACATATTTGTCCTCCACATTAATATCATCAGAACTATTAAATATATATTTTGTATTACTATTTAATATGTCTTCAATTAACTTTGTCAATTTTAATAAATTTTCATTAGAATTGTGTAAATTTGTTATATATAAAACATGTCCTTCTTTCATTGCCTCTCTTAAATAATTATATATATAATTTATATTATAATTCGTTAGAGTAATATTTTTTAACTTTTGATTATTATCCAAAGCGTACTTATAAATATATTCAAATGGATCATAATTAGGTTTGTATATAATAACTAATGGTTCTATATTTTTTTTACAAGGACGTAATATATATTCAAAATTCATGTATTCTACCTCTATATCATTATATGACATATTTAAAAAAATAAAATTTTCTATTGCTTTGTTTAATCTATCTGGTCTTAATATTTTTATTATAATCAATTTTTGAAAACTATTTAAATTATATTCCCATTCATCTGGAAATACAACATTTTCCACTTGTAAATAAGTATACCATCTTCTCCATTCTCTAATAGATTTAATGAATGAATTTATAAATCCTTCGAAATTTTTTAATTTTTCTATATCTAATAATTGTTTCCATTTTATATAACTTATCCAATCATTACCCGGATTTATAACATCCATAGTTTTATCTTCATGTTCTATATCATTATCATTCATATTATCAAATTCGGAATAATCTGCATAAGTATTTTCTTTAATTTCATAGCTTCTGTTTTGTTTTTTTAAATTAAGTTTCTTTTTTTTATTTTTCCTTTTTTTATTTTTTTTTTTGTTTTTTTGGATATCCAAATTGGATTTCATCTTGTCTGACTTTATGTCTGCATTGGTTTTATTATTATTAGATTCATTATTTTTTTCATTATTTTCTAACGTAATATTTTGTAGTTGGCCATCATCATTTTTGTTATTATTATTATTATTATTATTATTATTATTACTATTTTTGCTCCTACTATGCATATCATCATTATTTACATCAAAACGGTAATCTTCCTCATTTTCATCTTCTCTATAGTCTTCATTTTCTTCATTTTCTTCATTTTCTTCAATTTCTTCATTTTCCTCATCTTCGTCTTCTTCTCCTTCTTCTTCTTCTCCTTCATCTTCCTCTTCTTCATCCTCTTCTTCTTCATCTTCTTCTCCTTCATCATCTTCTTCTTCATATTCTACTTCTTCATCTTCTTCTTCTGCATCTTCCTTTTCTCCTTTCACCTCTTCCCCATTGAACTTGCGATTGGCACTTTCCTTATTAATAACACTTTTAGCACAACTTGAAACCTTAGATGTGTTTTTATTTTCACTATTTTTATCAGCATTCGATTTTATTCTTGTTTTTAATTTTTTGTTCTTCTTTTTATTTGGATATTTCTTTTTTCCTTCCTTATCATCGGATAGTTCCATGCTTGTTTCCTTTTTTATTTCTTCTTCCATTTTTATCCTCCTTTTCATTTCCTTCATTTTTTCAGTATCTGTGTGCTTTCCAAACATAAAAAAATTATAGTCCTCCTTAGATATTTTATCTTCAAAAACCATAATTTTGCATAGCGAATAAAATGTGAAAAATAAATGATGCTTGCTTGATAAAGAAATCTTAGTATATTTTATAAATTCGTAAAAAAAATAGTTAAATAAATTTTCTTGTCTCTCTGAAGAGGATGATGATAATGTTTTATTATTTGACTTATATATGGTTATGCTATATGTGAAAAAATTAATAAAATGTTCCAAACAAAATTGGTAATAACTATTAATATATTTTAAATCATTTAATACTGTAAATAATATAGAAATCTTTTTAGCTAAAGCTTTAAAAATGTTTCTATTCATATTAGTTCTATTAAGTGTGTCGTTAATCTCTTCTAAGCATCTATTCTTTTCATCTATATCTGCTTTAGATTTTAAAAGAATATTAATTAATTCATCATCTTCTGTAATTTTTTTTTGACTCTTAGTTACATTTTCTAATATATTATTTTCTAAATTCATTATTTCTTTTTTAATACGAACTAAACGAAGAACGGATTCTTTATTTTCTTCTTCCAAATTCTTTTCCTCATTCTTTATTATAACATTTAACATAATGTTGTCTAGTGCCTCCTTATTTAAGTTAAATACAATAACAGTAGTCAATGTATAGAATACTGGATCCAGATGAAAGCAGTTTTTATTAGACACTAGAAATAATTTAAAATTTTCATGTATTTGTATATCATTTAATAATTGTAGTTTTATAAAATACTTTTTCTCTTCATAAGATATAATATTATCTCCATATTGCGAATACAAAATTTTCTTCTTTTTGATATATTCATTTATTAATTCATTATTTGATCTTATAGATTCATCATTTGACTCTGCTACTGGTACCCTATTTTCTTTGTCAAAAAGAAATTTGTTATATTTTTTAATAGTTAAAAGTAATATATCTTCCAAATCATCGTTAATATGATTTATTAATAAACTAAGACCTTTATCCATACAATAAATAATTTTAAAAAATATATCCGATGCATGAACATCAGATATTACTAATATGCTATTTTCAATATTTTTATAACTTTTCCTTATCCAATTGACTGCCTGATAATGTGGATCTATTATCAATGTAGCAATAAAATTATTATATATGAGAATACAATTCTCCTTCATATAATTATCATTAGATATAAAATTAGTATTAAATTCTAATGATTGTATTGGGTCTATAAAATAATCAACTACATTAAAATTTGTATTAACTGATATATGATTTTTTATTAATAATTTTGTACATGTATCATATATTAAATATTTCCTATCTTCATAATTTAATAAGCCAGTATAAACCAAAAAGAAAGAGGATAAAATAGATTCTCCATAAATACATTTTTTTATACGTTCATTATTATTTACATATTTTTCCCAACGATTCTTTTCATCTATAAGATTAACAAAAAACTTTTCTACATTTTCAATTTTTAAACAAGATTCTTCATATGACTTACTTAGTTCATCACTTTTTTTAGTACTTTCATTATGTTGTTCTTGTAAATGTAATAATGTTCTTTCTATTTCATGAAGTTGATCCATGGCTAATTCAAGTTCTTTCCTATTTTTACTTAATAATTCTTCAGCTAATTTTAATCTTAACCTTTTTGGTGCTACTTCTCTATAAACTTCTGCATACATTTTTAATGCATGAACCCACATACATAAAGTACCAGTAGCCGAAGAAACCTTTTTTACAGCTTTAGGAGAATATATCGGATTTTTCGTAAATTTTTCAATTTTTTTCAAGGTTTTATCTGATATAGTATCCTTATCAAATGTTTTTAATTTATATAAAAAGTTAGCATCTCCTAATTCAATTTTAGCTTGTTCCCAACTTGGTGTCTTATTTAATATTATCATAACAATAGATAAGGTTTGCATAACTACATCAGGAGGTTTTGTATATGCTTTAACTTCTGAAATACTTTTTTTATCTAATTGTTCTAATGATTGTGTAGCTACCTCTAATTCAGGTATTGCATTTTGTAAATCTTTTCTTGCATCTTCTGCTAATTTTTGTGTTTCAGCTTCTACACTAGCTATTCTAATACTATCTTCTTGTATTTTCTTTTTCTTTTCATTAGATTCTTTTTTCTTTTCTTCAATTTCTTTTAATAGTCTAGCACATTCTATTTGCTTCTTTGATATATTTTCTTTCTGAAGACTTAACTGGATTTGCATATTTTGTATTTCATTTCTTGCATCAGCTAATTTATTTAAAGCTATACTAATTTTTTTCTCTTGTTTATTGGTTTCTTCTGATTTCTTTTTATATAAATGTTCAAAAAATATAAGGAAATTATAAAAATGTTTAAAATTAATATATTTTTGTATGTTCAATTTATCTTGAACTATTTTAGAGTTTTTTATATATTTAATATTGTTTTCTCCTTCATCATCTTCATTCCTGTCATCATTTGTAGGGCAATTTTCATCACCTTCATCATTATTACCTGATCCTTTATTTTGTACAGTACTTCGATTAATATCAGAACTCATTTTATAGCTTTCTTTTGTATTCATCTGTAAACTATTATTTATTTGAGCAATTTGCTTGTCCTCTTGTCCCATTACATTTTTAGATGTGGCTAAACGTACATTGGTACAGAATATTTTACTTTCATTTCCTGGTTTCATATTACCTGTTTCTTTTTCATTTACATTTTTATAATGATAATTATTATTATCCATATGACTAATAAATTCATTTAAAAAAAAATGATTTCCTTGTCTCATTTCATTATGATCTAATGTTTCTTCTACATTAATCAATATCCTTTGAAACAATTTTAAAGCAGCATTATGTAAATTACTAAAAATGTTAATATTCAGATTATTCATTTTCAGTGTTTCATGTGCTATTATATTATATGAACTATTTTTCCAAGGAAAAAAATAATTAACAGTAGAATTTTTTAATATTGAATTATATTCATAGGATATTTTTTTAAACATTTTACTCTTTAATGATGTAAATAATATATAATGATAATTTCGTCTAATTAATTCTTCAATTATTTCATCTAATGTATCAAAACCTTTAAGATTTATTTCTTTTTGCAAAAGTATATTTTTTAAAAAAGCTATTTCTTCACTATTAAATATATTTATTAAATTATCATTATTATATAATATATGTAGAAATTCTAAAATGTCATAATTCATTTTATCATCTAAATAATACAATACACATCTTTTCTCATTCTTATAACAATTAAATATTGCTTCTTTGAATTTTTTTATAAAATAATTACATTTTAATTTTTCTATAACAGAAAGATTCTTATTATTTAACAAATTGGAATTTAATTTATTCGTCTGTTCCTCTTTATCATTAATTCCTTTGTTACATTTAATGTTACCATTTTGTTTGTAATCAATATGGTTAATGTTCTTATCCTCTTTTAAAAAAATTTCATTTTCTGACCTGTTAGAAAATGTCACAAGATTATTCCTATGATTTGTATCATTTTGTGTATCATTTTGTGTATCATTGTGTGTATCATTGTGTGTATCATTTAGTGTATCATTTTGTGTATCATTTAATGTATCATTTTGTGTATCATTTAGTGTATCATTTTGTGTATCATTTAGTGTATCATTTTGTGTATCATTTTGCTCATCTTTATTATCTTCATCTTGTTTATATATTCCTTTTATTTCCATTATTTCTTTATGTTCTTCCTCGTCGACAACTTTATATATAACTTCTCTATCCTTTTTATCATTATTGGTTTCAACCACAAAATTCATGTCATCCTTCTTAATATTAAAACGTGCATTATTATTATTATTATTATTATTATTATTATTATTATATTCATCATCTATCTTATTAATATTATTCATATTATTCGTATTATCCATATTATTTGTACTATCCATATTATCCATATTCATTTTGTTATAATAAAAATTTTTAATAATATCAATTTTTATTTGATATATATAACATGCTATTAAACAACAGGTAAACTTTCCTTGACTACTATCACCAATAGATATAAAATGCTCATTTTCGAAAAGAAAAATTCTAGAAAATTTACATATATTTAACATGACATCTTTAAATAAAATAAAATTTATTGGGTTATTCATATTATTAAAATCATTATCATTCTTGTTTACTAACTTTTCTATTTCTTTAGATATTTTAATTTGACCTTTTTCTAAAGATACATTCATCATTTCTTTTATATTATCTGCGCGATTTATATTAGTATAGACAATTTCGTCTTCTTGATTTATGTTTATAGCTTTCGAATCTACTAACGTGTTAAAAATTTTGTATGTATTATTATTTTCATTATCTTTTATCATTTCCTCTTTTTCATTTAAATGAAGATTTCTTTTTTTTTTCTCATTATTCATATTTATATTTGCATCTCCTTTTTCGTTTCTAAAATATTCCTTTTTTTTCTGATCGTAATTACAAACAACAAATGTGTTAATAGAAGATATAACGTTCTTGAAAAATTCTATTAATACATTTTCATTGGATATGGGTTGATAGAAAAAATATGGTTTTTCATTCTTAGTGTCATGAAAATTATAGGAACAAAAATAAAATGTTTTCCTTTTAGGAAATAAATAATTGTACATAATATAAAACTTTTTACGTAAAATATTTTTTAAAATAGTTTTGAATCTTTTTCTTTCTGTTTGTAAAATTAATTGATCTCCTAAAGATCGACAACATTCATTTACCCACAAGCGTAACACACTTTCTTTTTCTTCATAAATAGGAGCTTCTGATAAAAATATTCCTTTTATTATTTTAAAAATATGTTTTAAATGAAAGAAATAATGATAACAATTTAAATTTGGTTTAAAATTTTTTGCCGATTCAAAAACGAATCTAACAGTTGATGCAGACAAAGGTTCTGATAAATTCTTAATAACCTCATGAAAGTTAGTAAATTTATGCCTTAAGAAAGCATGGAAAGTATTCTTTATATTGGTTTCATCCATTTCGTTTAAATGTATTATATACATCCTATTTATTATCTTTCTATTAAAGGTAGATGTATATTTTTTATTATTTCCATATATTAAAAAGAAAACCAAATTCTCTACATTCTTTGCGGAGTCACTATCTTTATTATAATATATATTATAATCTATAAATTGGTTGATAAATTCTAGAACACTACAATTATTGAGATATCTCATTTTATTATTTTTATAATTATTATTATCAAATATGTTTGTAGATATATCATTCTGATTGTTGATATTGAAATTAAATAATAAATTATTCTGTATCATATTATTATTATTATTATAATCTTCAATGTAGGAATTATTACTTTTTTGAATATTATTTAAATCATCTAAAATAACATATAAACATTTTTTATTCCCAATTGGTTTATAAACATTTCTGCATTTTTTTTCTACATTCATTTCTATTATTTTCTCTAGTTTACTAGAATTATATAATTTTGAAATAAAGGTATAATAACTTGATATATCTTCCTTAATATATGGTAATATATTATATTTCATAAAAAATGTTTTCCCACTATATTTATTTCCTATTAGTAATATATTTTTTTTATTATACATCAGAATGCTAATCATATTTTTTTTACGTAATGATTCTACATTTTCAATAAAAATATTGTCCTTAAATTTTTGATGGAAATATTTTTCTTTGGATTTTTCAATATAATTTTCGTTATATTCATCCTTTTTACTATATATATTATCTTTCATAGAAAGGTTATTATAACTTTCTATATAATTATCATTGACAATATTAAAATGATCATCATGAATATTATTATTATTATTATTATTATTATTATTATCATTATTGGGGTCATTATTGTTATCAATATTATTATTATTTTTATTATTATTGTTATCAATATTTTTTATATTATCATCATAATTTACATAATTATCACTACTTTTCATATAATTATCATTATGATGTATATTCCCATATTTGTTTTTTGTTTTATTCATAATATATCTATAAGAACATGTATTTTCTGAAAATTCGTTATGCGAAAAGGTGTTACCAGAAAAATATGGATTAGATAAATTTTTACTATTATTATTAAACATGGAAGAATCAAAATGATAATTATTATTAGAATTTATATTGTCTTCTGAATAATTACTAAACATATGATAATTGTCTAACATATTCATTTCATTCATATTATTCATATTAGAAGACATAAAACTTTGATGATATGTCTGATAAATATTTAAAGTATTTTCATTATTATTAACATTATTATTATCACTAAATAAATTGTTATAATTAATTGTATATTTATTAAAATTTTTACTGAAATGTAAATTACTACTAAGAAAAAATTTATTAAAATCGGTTTCTTGATTTACTGTTTCTCCTAATTGATTAATATTCATATATTTAAAACTGTTACTATCATTTTTACCAATATTATAATTATCATAAGAATAGAAAAACTTTTCTTTAATATTTGGTAGAAAATTATGATTTGTTGTAATTAATTCATCCCATAATACCCAATTAAAATTATTCTTACTTATTATATAATCAAAAACGGTATGTAAATATGGGAAGGTGTTATCAATACTTTTGATTAATTTATCAAATAATTCTTTACTCTTAGGACATAAAATATTAGAAAAAATATATATGATAGATTGAAGAAATAATTTTTCTAAACATAATGATGGATTTAAATTTTTTGGAAAATTTTTATCATATAAATTACATAACATATCATATAATTGACATATCGATATTATAATATTAGCATCACTGATATCTATTATTAAATTATATTTATTCTTTTTAGCATTCATTACTTTTTTTATATATTTATTAAATAATCCTTGTATTAAATTTTTTTCCTCGATGTTAGATTTATTACTTTTTAAATAACTATCAATTAACCATTCATAATTAAATTCATCTTCATTCACATAAACAATTCTAGATCTACTAATAAATGATGGTGTACAATTTTTTAAATTTTCAACTTCAAAAAATATAAACACATTCGGAGAAAATTTTATTCGATTTCCATTAATTAATGTCAAAATATTATTTTCATCTAATAATGAATGCAACGGTTCTGTAGTCATAATATCTAAAGGACCGTCTAAAATTAACCACTTTTCATTTTCATTGATGTTTTCAAACATTTTTTTTAATATTAAAGCTAATATTCCATCTTCATATAATTCTTTTTCGAAATTATAGAATCCATATAATTTCTCAACATCAGTAGACATAGGATTAAATACTGTAATATCAATTGTCGAATCATTCATTTCTGTGCTTTTTTTATATTTATAAGACATATCAAGTAAGGTACCAGCAGAATTTTTATTTTGCATAGAATAGGTACTACTTAATTTACTCGATTTCTTTGTGTTCATATTATTTGTAATATTGTTAGGATTACCTTGATTTTTAAATTTATTATAAAATAAATTATATGGACACAATAAATTATAACTTTCATATGTATCTTTATTATTAATATTAATATTATTATTTGGTGTTGTTGTTGATTGTGAAAGGTCTGATATATTTATTTGATTAGAATATATAGTTTCATCATTATTTATATATAATTTGTTATTTTCATTATCATTATCATAATCATATTCATTAGATAAATTAGATTTATTTTTATATTCCAAATCGATATCATATATTATTTGTCCTAAATCATTTTTATCTTTCATATTATTATTTTTAATTATTTCACAATAATGTTTAAATATATTTATTATACTAGTTTTTCCACTACAAGATTTCCCTACAAGAATTATTGCTTTATTTGTTTTTTTTATTTTATAAAGATTCAATATTTTATTTATATAAAATTCATTTCTTGTATATCCCATATTTTTCATTATTTCTTCTATAATTTTAATTGAAGAATCATTGTATTTATTTTTTTCATTTTTAATTTTTATAAATGGAAAAAGTTCTTTTAAAAAATTATTAAATATATATAAATCATCTTTTAATAATTTCGATTCATTAACTTCAATCAAAGCATCATATATTATTTCTTCTTCGCATTTGGTTTTATTATTTTTTATAAAATCTTCTGAGACCAAGTTCAAAAATTTCTTTATTTCTCTTAAATCAATTATATATTGTTTGTCTTTTGAAAGAAATTCATATAACAAACTATAACATGTATTAATTTTTTTAGATAATTTTTTTGAATTCTTAAAACCAATAGAAGTTAAAGAAAATTGACAAATTAAATAAAAATTTGGAGGTTTAAAACAAAACACTTGAATAACATTATTATAATTTTCCAAAGAATATACACCCTTATTGTTATTTTTACAAAGGGTTAAAAATATGGAACAACTATTTTTTACATTTATATATTGACCTTCAAAATAAGCATTATTATTACTATCTAATTTATTATTATTATTATTATTATTAATTGTATTATTTGTTACCAAATTGGTATTATTTGTTTTGTTATTATTCGAAAAAAGATCGAACGAATTCATATTATTATTTGTTTTTGAGGAATATTCTTTTAATTTGATCATATCATTATGTTTATTCATAATATGAAAATCATCAACATAATTTTCATTTATCATTTTATTGAATTCGTTTGTATAAATTTTTTTAGTATTCCTTATTTTTTTATTTCCATAACTATCTAACATGAAAAGCAAGTCATTATTTTCATTATTATTATTATTATTATTATTATTATTATTATTATTATCAGGATCATATTCGTTGCAGAACGTTTCACACGAACTATTACTCTCAACATCATTACCATCACCATCAACATCAACATCTGTATTTACTTTCCAATTACATCCCTTCTGATAAGACGATATATATTCATAATTAAGATATTCTTGTTGTCGACTTGATTTATTAAATTCTAAACTTTGTAAAATATGTTTTATACATCTAAACTGTTCTACAATTATAACAATGACCCCTTCATCTATTCTACTAAATTCATCGAAACAACACCAAAATCCAGATTGTAATATCCCAGATAATATATTTCCTATATACTTTGCCGTATTATTATTATTACAATTAATTGATATAATGTTACTACCAAATAATTTTGAAAAATCTTTTATTGTCTCACTTTTTCCAACTCCTGTATCTCCTTGTATAGCATTCACATAGAAATTATCTAAAGATATTAAACATGAATAAAAACATTTTTCAGTTAATGGCGTAATAACTAATCTTGTTGTATTTCCTTGATACTCATAAGAATATTTTCTCTTATTATTAAAATAATTTAAGTATAATGTCATAGATTTGTTGAGCATTAAATTAATTGTTTTTAAATATTTGAGTTGTTTATTATTTTTATTAATCATATCAGGATCATTAGAATATTCTGCTTTGTTAGTATCTTTAGAAATTAAATTATCTATGTTCTTATCATTTAAACTAGTTGTAATTGTATTTTTTGTTTTCTTCTTTTTTGATTTTTTTAATAATATATTATTTGTTACCATTTTTTCTTTATTAATCATTATCTCTGTTTTGGGAATAATATGATTGTTCTCTTCCTTTTCTTTATAAACGTTATTTATATTTTTTATATTATTTATACAATTTATATTATCATATTCATTATTATTAATGTTTATATCTTCATTTAAATGTTCATCCATATTATATAAATTATTTTGTTTATTTTCATCTTTTTTTCCTTCTGTTAAAGGATAATCAGATTGATCTCTTTCAATATTATTGTCTTTACCAGAAAAATCATTTGGTATTTTTTTTGCTTTCTCGTCATTGAATAATTTTTCTTCTTTCTCATCAACATTAGAACAATCAATATAACTATTATTTTTAATATTATATATTTCTTTATTAGAAGGAATATCACTTTTATTTGGTATTTTATTATTTAATTGAATTTTTACCTCAACACATTTTTTTTTATTCTTTTCATGTATGTTATAATTATTATCATCTACTTCTTCCTTAACCATATTATCTTGTTTATTTTTTTTTATGTTTTCGTTTTGCATTCTTCCATATATATCATTATTTAATAAAATTTTCTTTTTATTCTTAATAAAATTATTAGCAATATTTTTTTTCTCATTTAAATTAGTATGAATATTACTAAATTGATTTGTGGTTTTCATATTTGTTACATCATTATCGATTTCATTTTTACTTCCACCTTTTCTATATAATGATTCTTTTGTAGTACTTTCATTTGCTTTATCATTTTTGTCTATTTTATCTTCATTAAAAGACATGATTTGTACAAAATTAGAATTCTCTTTAATTTCGTCTTCAGTTAGTATATACTTTATTTGACACATCCACAAAAAGTTGTCATTACATTCGATTTTATTTTTTATTAATTTTTCAGCAACATCTTTATAATAACTTTCTAATATAATCAAAGCACTAATTTTTATATAATTCTTTTTATCTTTTATAGTTTTTATTAATTCTGTTAAAAATAATAATTCTTTATGATTTTCCTTCTTCATTTGATTAACAAATATATGAGATCCTTTATTTATTTGAATTAAAAAATATTCATAATCATTTGTAAAATTTATACATTTACTAGCTAAAACGAGTTGTTGTGGGTTATTCAATATCCAATTTTTCAAATTTTTTTCTTTTAGTTCTAACTGCACATTTACTAATTCTTCTTTTAAAGTTTCATAAATATTCTCTTCTATTTTTTTTAATATAATTGTAGATGATTCATAATTTAATAACATTTTTTTATGTAATTTTATACGTTCTTTATGTTGTGACAAAATGTATGTATCAAAATGGGATGAATAATTAACATAATCCATATTCATGTTATTTTGAGATATATTTGTCATATAATTTTTCTTATCATTGTAATTATTCCTATCTTTATTCTCACTATAATAAGTATTATTATTATAAATATTACTATAAATATTACAATTATTATTATTATTATTATTATTATTATTATATGGGGGTAAATTTTTTTGGTAATTTTTTCTTGTTGCCAGACTTATACTACCCTTATTATGTTCATTCATCATATTTGTTACTATGGAATTATTTTTTTGAAAAGGTGTAGTTCTTTTTTCAGATAGTACAAACTCTATAGAACATACTGCAGAAAACATGTTTTGTATTTTATTTTTTAGCAAAAAAGGATTTTTGTACATTCCTAAAATTTCTAAAATTTCTTTATTAGATAAGAAATAAAAACGAGGAAAAGATCGTTTCTTTTGATCTAAATATGTATCTAATGATTTTTCTATATAATTCAGTTGTTTTTGAATATGCAAAAAATCTCTTACGTAATTATTATTATTAATCTTTTCTAGTATATATGAATTTTCAAAACTTTTAACAATTCTCATAAATATCTGATTACATATATTATATTGTTCATATACATTATTTAAATGTGGTTTCATTTCATTAGATGATGATAATATCGATTTTAAATATTCATTTTTATTTTGTATAAAACAAATAATTTCTAAGTTGTCATATAGATTACCTAATATATTTTCCCACTTTTCTGTTTTTTTTAAAAAGTTGATATCAAAATTATAAATTTTTATATTATTCAATAAGAACAAATCTTCATTAATATTGTTAAATATATTTTCTGTATCATCAATTAAAATAGACCACTTATAATGTTTTACTTTAATTCTCATATTTTCATATTTATTAATAATTTTTTTAAGGTTGTTTTCTATAATTAATTCCTTTTCTGCATTGTTATACAAAAGTGTAATAAATTTTATTTCTTTATATAATTTATGTTCTATAATATCATTTAGTGTTATATTTTTAAGATTCCATTCAATATTTGTTTTTAATTGGATTTCTTTAAAGTGTCTATATTTTATACATTCATTTGTTAATATTTCGACTAGAATTAAAGAAAATTTTAATTTTCCAACATTATTTTTCAATTCTTTATATATATCCCAATTATTTCTCATTTTAATTGTTATTAAAAAATTTTCAAATATATCTAAAAAATGGATTTTTAATTGATTTAAGAATGTTTTAATATTTAAATTTTTGTCTACTATTTCGGTATCATATACTTCTTTAACACAATTGTCAATTTTATCATTATCTTTATTTTCAATTCCATTAACCGTATTATTTCTAACATCATAATATTCTTTTTTATCATAATTTATATTCCCTTCTATCTCATAATTTGATTCGCTTAGACAATTGATTTGCTTATTTTCTTCTAAAAATGATAATATTTCATATAGATGATATTTTTTATATTCATTAATCATGATAATTAATTCGTTCAATATATCATACAAATAAAAAATATTAACATTTTTAATAAAATCAAATGTACTATACCAATATTTTATCATTAACCATATATATTTTAAATGTTTCAAATCTATTTCCATTTCACATATTTGTTCATCACATACATCATCAATATTAAATAGATTAATTTTGTTCTTTAATCCACTTTGAAGATTTTTAATATTTATTAATTCCTCTTCATAATATATGATTTTTTCTAATACATTATTTGGATTATTATTAATATATATTGGTATTTCTTTATAAAATATAGCTTTTTTCTTTTGCCAAATTTTATTAAATTCGTTATAACAATTTTTTATTTCATTTTTCATCTTTTCTTTTGTATCTAAATACATACTTTTACTTTCATCCATTAATGATATGAACTTATTTGATATAATTGAAGAAGTTTTTAATTTCATTATCTCATCTTCATTTAAGACTCCTTTAAGTTCGATTAATTTTACATAATCTTCTTCTAATTTTTCCAGTTCTTTTTTATATCTTAAATAATTACTATTACAATAATCTAACAAATTGTTATGTTCTTTTAATTCTATAATATCTGTTGGAGCTTTTAGCAAATTAGTACTATTCTCTTTGAAGAAATTATATATGTCCTCCAACTTGTTTTTACATTTATCACTAATGTAATCAAGGAATAGTTTTTTATATTTGCTGAAATCGGCTAGAAGTTCTTCTTTCAGTGTGCTCAAATTTATTTCAATGAATAATATTATTTCCTGCAGCAACGAAATATAATATATTATATGTATATGTATGTTTTGTTATTTGTATTTTTACATTCCCCAGATGCATTAATTTGTATAAAAAGGCCCACAAATAAATATAAATATATATAAATATATATTAATATATATATATATATATATATATATGATACCTTGTCGATGTCTTGCTTAATGTTTTCCTCCAAATTTTTAAAAACATTAATTTGGTTATAGACATATTTCATAGGATCCTCAGATGAATGTAAATTTTTCAACAATTCACTTTCGTTTAAACTTAAAAGCTTCAAATTGTAATGTTTTAACCACTTTATTTTTTCTTTTAATTTTTCCATAAAATTGATATAGATGCTGTTTATTTGATTAAGCAATTTTGTACATTGATTATTATTATCATTTTTTTTTAGTTGATTATCATGTGAATCATTTAACGCTTCTTTATCATTTGAATTATTGGTGTTAAATACAAATGCTAATTTTTTCTTCACTTGTTTTTGTCTATTTTTGAATATAACAAAACTAAATTTAGGGAAATTAAAAAATATATCAGATGCTTTTTTATAAATTTCATCCGTTAAATTTTTGGCTGATTGATGTGAGAAATCATATAGAAGATCTTTATTTTTATTTAATTTTACATATATTTTAAATAGAGGATAATTTTTCACTTCATCATTACTAATTTTATCTGTTAATAATTTATAATAGTTATATAAAGATACTTTAACTGAAATAAAATATTTTTCTTGGAATATTTTTTCAATATTAATAATATAACTTTTAAATGCATTTAAACCTTTTTTGGATATATTTTCTATATATACTAATATGTCTTTTAATATTTTAATAATTCTTGTATGTTTATCTCTTAAAATACTTCGAATACCTTCAATATTTATATTTTGTTCTTCTTCAAATTCTTCTAATGTATATGTTCTTTTATCATCTATAACAATTATAGATATTTTTTCCATTTCGTTAAGTATATCTTTAATTTGATCATCATTTTTTTTAAAATCAGAAATTATTTTTTTTATATGTAAACATTCATTAAGAAAATTAAAAATTATATTTAATTTTATATTATCTTTATTCCAATTATATTTAAATAATGTATTTTCTATATTATTAAAAATATTTCTCAAAATATATTCAAATATTTTATATTGATCATTATTTAACATAATACAAATATTATTATAATTTCTGACAAGTCTATTTACATATTCTTTACTAACTTTTAATCTTTCTTCATGAAAAGATATTTCATTAATAATATTGGGTAAAAAAATTTTCTCGTCTTTTATCTTTAACCAAAAATTTACTTCAGAAAGGACTTTCTGTATTTCTATATTATATGTACTTTCAATATATTTATCTTTTATTTTTACCAAAATAGAATTATCTAATAATGTATTAACAAGAGAATTATTTTTTTTAGAAGCTATAGTTTTCACTTCATTTATCCATATATTATTTATTTGCTTTATATATATATTAAGAGAATTTTGAACATCATAATATTTTTCATAAGCTATTTCTTGTGGTTTACAACGAGGCAAATAAAATAATTTATTTAATTTATCAAATACACGATATAATTTTATACTAATATTTTTTGCAACCATAATACAAGAAGAATGATATTCATATCTTATATGATAAGAGAAATGCAAAGTTGGATTATCAAGAAAATTATTAAAATATTTAGAATAAGATTCAACATATTCTATAAAATCATACCATATATCATTTACTTTCTTTTTCATAAATGATTTTACATTATCAGTAACAGAAACCTTATAAAAGGTATCAAAAAGAAATATACTATTCTCAATATTATTACAATTTTCAAAAGATATTTTTATCAAGTTTATAAAAATACTTTCAAGAACTTTTATTAATTCTTTAGTTTTTAAAAAATCATTACACCATTCATTATTTCGTATACTTAATATGTTATAATTTAAATTACGAATTCGATTTAGCTCGTTGTAAAACGTACTTTCAATATCATTAAATCCTTTCTTAATTATATTATAATATTCATAGCTAAAACATTTTATATGTTCTTCTTTAATGCTAAATAAAAATTGTTCGCAAGCATAGCATATTTCTTTTAGGTCCACGCATTTTTCTTTGAAGATGTTAATCTAGTGGAAAAGAAAAAATTAAAATAAAAAGAAAAATATAAAGGAAAAACATACATACATACATACATACATACATACATACATACATACATACATACATACATACATACATACATACATACATACATACATACATATATATACATACATATATATATATTTTTTTTTTTGCCTTACATTGGACAAATTGAAGTTTTGTATTATATTATCTATTTTCTCATTTGTCTCCTGAGATATGTTGAAGGAAATATTTATTAAGTATTCCCAATAGGTCACAAAATTTATACATTCATCTAATGTTCCTGATAATTCTTTGACTTCTTTTGTATACAATTTTGATAAATCAATATAATTTTGTAATTTCTTAATAAATTCATTCAATAATAATGTTATTAAATCATTTATTTTCTCAGAATGTTTATAATATTTTGAAAACTTAAAAATTAATTTCAATCTATTTACTATCGTTGGTAAAATATTGTAAACATTTTCCACTGATATATTTATATCTAAATTTTTAAAAGGTTCTTTCAATAAATTTAATGCTTTTAGCTTTTCTTCCAACTTATTACATTTATCTCTCATAACTTCTATTAAACCATTATATTTATTTACATTGGCACATTTACTTTTATCTAATATTTGTATTATACCTGTTATTACATCCAAACTTAATTCTTCTAATAGGTCTTGTAATATACTGTGTTTCTTCTCTACATCAAAAATATATTCACATAGGGTTAAATATTTTAAGTCTTCATCATAAATCTAAAGACAAAATGAGAAAAGAAAGAAAAAAAAAATATATATACATATATATATGCAAATTATCGTTTAGTAAAAGACATAAAATAAATTAATATTAATCTGAAACAAATAGTAATTTATACGTGTCACTAATTTGTTAATTTCTAATTGTTAATTGCTAATTTTTTTATATTAAATATATTAAAAACGAAACAAAACAAAAAAAGAAATAATAAGAAAATAGAAAAAATTAATATGATGAAAAATAACTACATATATATATATATATGATGGAATACAAAACATTTATTATAGATAAAAGAATGTTTGACTTGTTCTACTTAAAAATATTTGATATATATATAAATTAAATAATACATTTTTATATTTATAAGACTATATTAATGGTTATGCAAATACTTGATATTATGCTACCCAATATATATATATATATATTTATATTTTTATGGGAAACATCAATTCACATATTAGGTTGATTGTTATATTACGTTAGAACTATAACATACATATTAGAACTAAAACTTTTTGTAAAAGCTTTTATAATATAAAATCTATTTAATTTTTTATAGTAGCGTATACACATATAATGAATACTATTGACTGTGCTGTATATATATATATATATTTATTTCATTTTTTACATTTTTGAATAATCTTTGAATGTCGTTTATCCAATTATCCAAGAGTTTTTCAAGGAGTTGTATATAATTTGTATCCCTTGAAAAAGCTTGAATTTGATGTAATGGAACTTTAGGATAATAAATAAATTTATTATTAGAAAATAGTTGAGTAATATAAGTCATAAAATCTATAGTAGTAATATTGAAATCATTTTGTATATTTATAGGTGAACTATATTTCATGTCTAGAGTAGGTATAAATACTCTATCCATTAAATTGAGAATATTCTCTTTTATATTATATTTTATTTTATTATATAAAACTAAATTATCAATATTTTCATATGTTATCTTTTTACTATTAACTTTTAAAAATATCATATATTCATCAACTTTTTCATCTATAATATCACTAGGAAAATCTAATGAAAATTGCAACTTCACATCTTCATTAACATCTTCCTTCATATATATAAATAATATTTTAGAACCTGTGTTATATATCCATTTGAACAATAAATCATTATAAGTATCTTTCCATAAATTATTCACATTATATTTAGAAAAACTTATTTTATTTTTTACCCACGCACATATAAATTTTTCATCAATTTCAATCATTTTTTTGCAAAAATGAAAAAAAAAATATATATATATATATATATATATATTTATGTATACAAAAAAATGATGTAAAAGTATTCAAGATATAAATATTGACTTAACATAAAAATAAAATAATATTTACTTTAAAAAAAATAATAAAAATAAAAATAAAAAGGAATCACAAAAATATAAAAAATTTAAATATATATTCTCTTAAAATAAGTGCGGCACATTTAATATAAATTATATATACTTTATATGAGGAGAACATATAGTAAAAATAATAATTTCATATAAAGTAAAAATCTTACAATAAACTTTCATTTATTCTTTTTCTATTTTTATTATTATATTTATCCTATACATATATTTTTCTATAATAAAATAAAAAAAAAAAAAAAAAAAAAAAAAAAGTAATATAAATTGCATTTCATTATTTCATGTATTAAAAGAAGAAAAAAAAAAAAAAAGAACCAACAAATTTTTGTACCATTACTAAAAATAGGAACTTCCTTATTTTTTCATATTAGACACATATAAAAAAAAAAAAAAAAAGGCTAAAAAAACAATTACACGTTGTATAATTCATATATATAACAGTGTGAAAAATAAAATAAAAGCAAAAATTACATTTATGTATACAATAACAATATTTCTCTTAAATATATGTTTCTCTATTTACCAAATTTTTTTCATATTTCTTATAGTTATAAAATTTGTCTTGTTTTTGTATATTCCTTATTTATAATATAACAAAAAGTTCTTTTTCTTTTTAATGTATATACAATAAGAAAAAATATTCCTTGTATTATTATAATTAACATTTATTATTAATATTAATTGTGTAATTAAAGAGAATAATAATGAATTAAATAATATGGTATATTCAATTTTTTTAATGTAAAGCTTTTTATTATTTGTGTGTATAAGTAGAAAATCAAAAAAAAATAATATTTATAATAAAGATATAAATTTTTTTTTTTTTTTTTTCTTTTTATATATAACAATAATTATTAACAATTAGATATTCCAAAAATGAATATATTGTTTTGTTTATTTGTCATTACAAATTTGTATAATATCATTGCTGTTAAAGCCTTGAAAGAAAATTTAAGAGTGTCCAAATATTATGCTGGAGGTACCATATGGAAATATTTAAATAAAATGAAAAAATAAAAAGAATATTTCATGAATATTTTAAAAAACATGTATATATATATATATATATATATTTATATATATATCTACTTATTTATTTTGTATGAAAAGAAAAACATAAATTAAATTTGGAAAATAAGTATATAGGTATTTCTACAATAGTATTAAAAGGAGGTTACATCAATAGACAGTAAATATGAAAAATAAGAAAAACATCTTTGTTACCTTTATTTTTTTCTGTTTTTTTTAATTTTCTTTCATTTTTTACATATCTGTTTTGGATTTTCATATGTTTATATCTTCAATTATAATGTTAATGCGAGAAATTATCATTTATGGTTTTTTTTATTCTTTTTTCATGAAATATAAATTATTAATATAAAATAATAGTTATAATATATTAAACAGTTCTTTATCACCTTTGGTATCATAACATTTATTTAATTCTAATTTTTTTTAAGATTTATTGGGGAAATAAATATTGGAAATCCTCCACAAACTTTTAAAGTTCTTTTTGATACTGGTTAGTAAAATATATAATATTAACAGTATTTATTTATAAATTAATTTTATAATGATTTAATTTTGCTCTTTTATCTTTTCGTTTCTTTTCTTTTCTTTCCTTTTTTTCATTTCCTTTTAATTTATTTTTTTTATTTTTTTTGGAGGAAGTACTAATTTATGGATTCCTTCAAAAAATTGTTTCACAAAAGCTTGTTATAATAAACGAAAATATGATCATAAAATTTCCAAGAATTATAAATTGGTAAAAAAAAAAGATCCTGTGGAAATTTTATTTGGAACGGGGGAAATACATATTGCTTATGTAACAGATGATATTCATTTAGGGGATATTAAGTTAAAAAAACATATTCACATGAATAAATATTTTTAATATAACAAAAGGAATGAATTATATTTATAATGCGTAGAACAAAAATTATATTTTGCTATTTGTAGAGTTAAAAATCAAGAATTTGGTTTAGCTAGTTATATATCAGATGACCCCTTTTCTGATATGCGTAAATAAATAAATAAATAAATAAATATATATATATATATATATATATATATATATATGTACAAAACGTATATGTTAGAACGTACATATCTTATTCATATATATTCTTTTCCTTTATAGAATTTGATGGCTTATTTGGATTAGGAATTTCAAATGACGAGAAGAAAAAACAATTAATTTATGACAGTATTCCTAAAAATATATTAGAAAAAAATATGTTTGCAATTTATTATCCCAAAAATGTAGATGACGATGGTGCCATCACTTTTGGAGGTTACGATAAAAAGTAGCATAAAGAAAAAAATAAAAAAAATATCTTACCAAAAAAAAAAAAAAAATAAGATATGTCTATCATGAATATATTTTATTTTTTTCATTTGTTGTATTTTTTTTTTCTTTTTGATTAAGATTTATAAGAGAAAATTCAAGTATCGAATGGTTTGATGTAACATCTCCAAAATATTGGGCTATTCAAATGGTTACACACTTTATGGAACACATATATGTATATGTATATGTATATATATATATATATATATTTATCCTATTAACTATTATCATTCTTTATACAGAAAGGTTTAAAAATAAATGGTGTCTTTCTTGATGTATGCTCAAAAAATCATGGTATATATAAAAAGGATAAATATAAAAAATGTATATTATATTTTCTATATATGGATATCAAATGTTAGGTGCTACAAAATTTTCTTTCTTTCTTTTTTTTTGTGGGATATTAATTTATTTAATTATAGAAGGATTTTGTCAAGCTGTAATTGATACAGGAACATCAAGCATAGCTGGGCCAAAAGAAGGTAACATATATATATATATGTTTTTATTTGTTTACTTATACATATTAACAATTTTTTTAATTCTTCACATTATAAATGAACTAATATGCAGATCTAATATTATTAAGCAGATTGTTAAATCCCGGAAAAAATTGTCAAAAAAGGATTCTATTAAAAAATTTTTCTTTCATTTTTATTGACGATAAACGTATACATAAAAAAAATATATATACAAAAATGACATACGTTTGTTTCACCTTATACACAAAAATAAAAATATATGCTTAATAGATAGAGAAAGAGAATATGAATTAACACCCAAAGATTATATTGTAAATTCATTTAGAATAGACCCTGTTTTAAGAACTCCATGCAATTTTGCATTCATGCCAATTAATATTTCGTCATCTAATGGATATCTATATGTATTATTATAACAAATGATAAAAAAAAAAAAAATTTTTATCATGAATAATTATATGTTAAATAAATAAATATTCAAAAAAAAAGCCATTATATAATTATATGTTTTCATTGAGTGATTCCTTTTTATTTTTTTATATAGATACTTGGTCAAATATTCTTACAGA
>NC_031494.1:2437373-2442373 GCF_001602025.1 Plasmodium gaboni | reverse complement strand
TTTTTTTTCGGGTAGGTATACATCGACATTTAAGATTACTATTTGAATTGTTATATATATTATAATTATAAAAACCATTTATATTATTATTATTATTATATTTTTTTTTTATATCACTATTTATATTTATACATACATTTATCATTTCATCCTTTTTATTTTCAACCACTTTTTTCTTACCCTTAACTATATTATTATTATTATTATAAAAATTATCCCTGTTTTCAATATGTAACTTTGCCTTATCATCATTTCTTAAGATATTATTACTACAAGAAGCATCATTATATTTTTCTTTTTTCTCATCTCTATTGTATATATTAATCAACCTATTATCAGCACTTTCATAATTCAGATAATTTTCATATGTTTCTATAGTATTATTTTCATCATATATTTTTATCGTCGTATTATTATCCTTCAATTGTGTAGGGTATTCCACTTTTGATTTTTTTCCATGCTGATTTATATTATTCTCATATTTCTTTTTCTTTTGTGTATAATGATTTGTATGTCCATATTTTTTTAACAAATGTAAATAAATAAATTTAAAACTTTTCTTTTTGTTGTCTTTCATTTTGTTTTTTCTCATTCTAGTGAAGTTATCATCCTCATAACTATTTTTATTTTTTCGCTTCTTATTATTTATGTCATAATTTGTAGTATTGGTTTCTATACCTACAAGTATAATACCAAGAGATTCATATAACTTATAAAATAATTTATCAAATATTAATCCAACCATATTTTTATGCACAATAAATGAAAATATTTTGGTCCTTGAACCTCTATTAAATTCACCAATATATTTGAGTGATGGATATGAAGCAATATCATTAAAATTATATGAAGATATATCATAATTATATGCTGTAAATAAATTTAAAATAAGTGTAATAAAGCCTGGATATTTTATATTTTTAACAATTAAAGAATGTTTCAAATTGACTATAATAAAATTTTCACATCCAATAGATCTTACAATATTTGATACACAATTACTTCTTAATTCTATAACAGCATTTTTTTTTCCATGTAAAAATTTTTTCAATATTAATAATCTGGTAAATGATTTAGTATCTATATTATAATGTCCGTTATGGAACTTATTAGAAAAGAGAAATAAATAATATGCATTTTGTGCATTAATACTATATAATAAATTAATATTTTCCTTTTCATTTAAATCAAAATTTTTTATATATAACGAAATACAAAAATGATCTGCAATTTTTATTTGTTCATCATATATATTAATTGGATATGTAGTTAACAAATGAAATTTTAATTTATTTCCTTGTGCTACTGATTCGAATAAGAAAACATTTAATTGTTGTGGTTCTACATCTCCTATGAGAAGAACAAATTTTTGATTATTCATACTTATTTTTCCATATGTTTTTTTCTTAGAAAATATTGAAATTATCAAATCATTGAATTGTATAGGTACCCAAATAAATGTCCAAAATATAAAAACTATACATACAACTTTACTTAATTTATTAATTGGAAAAATATCACCATAACCAACTGTTGATATGGATATAATTGAAAAATAAAAATAATCTAAATAACTATTCAGGAAATAATTAAAATTTCCATTATCTAAATTATATGGATGAATTGCTTGTATGGTATATATAGTAGATGCAAAAGCATTACATAATAATAAAACACCTAAAACAATTCTGATAATTTTTATTTCAGTATTTGTTAGAATGGAATTATGTTCTATTCTAACATAAGACACATTCAAAAAAATTTTTATATTCCTTAAAAAGCCCATCATAAAATATATATCAATTTGATGTTCAAAAACAAAAATAAATTTTGAAAATAAATAAGTACATGGTGCACTAAAAAAGATATCTATTAATAACTTTGATTTCATTAAATAATATTTCGATTTATTATAACTAATTATAACCATTACTAAATCTATATAAGATGTAGATAAAAGTATTAATAACATATTATATATATAAGTAGGTATTTTATTAAATCCCCATATCATATTATATGTATCTCTTCTCCAATAATATAAACTTATATACCATATTATTGTATAACACATATCTCGTATATTACAAAAATAATAATTAAAATTACTATTATATATCTTCAACATATATAATTCTATTCTTTTATGTTTCTTCTTAATTGAATAATATACTTTCTTAAAAAAAAACTTCTTTATTAATTTTCTATACTCAAAATCATCTGATTCAACCACATTCCCATTTCTCTTATAATTATCATTAACATTAAATATATTTAATACATTCTTTCTTCTATAATCTTTTATTATATATATATTCATAAAATAGGTACAGTATATATATATAAGTGAAAGCTTTAATGTAACACCTGTTATTATGCATAATAATCCTTCGATAATGTGAATGTTTTCCTTTGAGGAATATAACAATTTTAGTAAATGAGATCCGTTCAATAAGATAAGAAAATATTTGAATATACTATTCACTAAAAAAAATATATCATTCAAAGAAAATAATCCGCTTTTCATGTTCTCTTCATTTAAAAATATCCATCCTAAGAAAATAACATAACATAAAATAAAATAAATTATTAATGTTAAAAATACAATAAACGTTGAAAGCGTACAAACATAATGATAATAATATTATAATATTACAATTGTTTAAGCTCACTGAAAGTTATATATTTTTAATACGATATATAAAAAGGTATATTATATATATATATATATATAATAACATCACATTATATGTGACATAATTTATTTTTAATATTTGATAAAATTGTCATTCATTTATTTTTTCTTACATACAATCATAATTCTTGTATTATATATATATATATATATATGTGGAAATTATCATTTAATAAATGGTAGCTATAATCTTGTTCGTTACATATGCATATATATATATATATATATATATATATATATTTTTGTGTGTGTATGTATATATATATATATATATAACTTATATGTTCCTAAAAAAATTAGAAATCGTTTGCCATACAGTCTATCAATATAAATTATGTCTTTTTATATTTTATAAACGAGTAAAGGAAGAAATTACATAACAAACCTTTCTTTCTGTTAATTTATTTGTTTTTATAATTATAAAAATTATTTATTCAAATGGAATGAATAATACACAAAATATAATTTAATGAAGAAAAACAAATATATATATAATAAACACAAGGAAAAAGATGATAAAAAGAAATAAAACATGAAAAAACGTTATAAAAATTATAATAAATAATGATTGTGTACTTGAATTTATATATATATATATGGATAGATACATATATATGTATAAGTTACATATGATTTTAAAGGAATATATAATTATTTCATATGTACACAATTTAATACACATATAAAATAAACGATGGAAAAAAAAAAAAAAAAAAAAAAAAAAAAAAATGGACATCATATAGAAAAGTAACAAAAAACTATTAAAAATAACATTTTTTTTTATAATGACATTATTACTATAAAATTAGTTTTGTTTTGATTTACATACATTTTTTATATACAATTATAAAATAGACACTTTTTTAGGAAGTATAATATTCACAATAAGAAATATATATATATATATATATATATATATATATATATATGTTTATTTTCTATATTACACTTATTAATATGATATATATAATTATGCATATTATATGCTTATAAATATGTACCTTTTGAAGAGATAAGAAAAAAAAAAAAAAAGAAAAAAAAAGAATGAATAAATAAATAAATTCTTTTTGAACTATATTATAATATTATTGTATTCCTATATATATTTAAAAGAAAGACATTGAGACGTAAGAAAATTTTTTCTTTTTTTAATTTCATAAAACCTCCAAAATTTAATATTATTATTTTTTATTTATGCAAAAACAATTTGAAAAAAAAAATATTGAAACATAATAAGAAAAAAGAAGAAGCAAGCATTAAATTTTTATTTCAATAATTTTGTATTACATTTAATAGTGCTTATATAACGAGTTTCACTTATAAATAAATATATTATATATTATATTAAATAAATATATACTGTACATTTTTAATTGTAAATGATCTCAGGATGATTATATAGAAGTCCTATTATATATTATAATAATCATTTTGAAATTGAAATACATATATATATGTGTGTGTTTAATGTGGTATCTGTTCTTTTAACTTTTTATAAATTAAATGTCCAAAGGATTGTTTTTTCAAAAGTTTCATATTTGAAAGGAAAAAAGAGCAAATAATTACATAGGACATTTTTAGTTATTGGCATCATAATAAGAATCTTTTTTTTTTTTTATATTTTTTTTTATTATTTAACAATTTATAATTCTTATAAGCAAATAATTTTATAAAAATATAACCATTATAAATAAACATAATTAAAAAAAAAAAAAATTATATATATAATTACTATATAAAAAATATTTTTATATAAAAATGAACAAATTTATATATATTTATATCCACATTTGAAATAATAATGAAGAATTGGAAATCAAATATATATATATATATTATATATAATTTATAAATATATAACAATTTGATTCCTTTAATACAACCTTAAGTTATATATTTCTTTATCCCTTAAAAATTAAAATATTATATTTAAAAAAATTATTAAATTATTAATAAAAAGTTAAAATGTCCACATCTAAAAAAACAAAAAATAAAAATTTATAATTCTATAATCCTTTTTAATATCTTATTTTATTTAAAATTTTAAAAAATTTCATTTATTTAAAATAAAACAAAAAAATAATAATAACATATTCAAAATATCCTCAATTCTTTTTTATGATTTTATTATTTTATGGTTTTTAATTTTTTCTTTCTTTTTTTTTTTTTTTTTTTTTTTTGATAATATTTTTTATTCAAAAAAAAAAAAAAAAAAAAAAAAAATTTGAAATTAATTAAAAAAATTTTTTTTTAAAAAATTATAAATATAAAATTAATAATTTATAAAATAAAATTTTTAAAAAAA
>NC_031494.1:2431017-2437075 GCF_001602025.1 Plasmodium gaboni | reverse complement strand
TTTTTTTTTTTTTTTTTTTTTTTTTAAAAAAAATTTTAAAAAAAAAAAAAAAAAAAAAAAAAAAAAAATTTGAAGTGCATTCAATACATTTTATTTATAAAAGTTATGTAATATATAAGTGTATATATATATAATAAAATTTTATAATACAAAAAAATTAACCTTTTTAAAAAAAAAAAATTTGTTCCAATAATTTTAAAAGAAAAAAAAATGAATTACATTTATTTAATGTCAGTATATTTTTAATTATTTGTTAAATATAAAATATAATAGTTTATAAATATTTTATATAATAAAAAAATGATTTTTTTTATAATTTAATGGTAATATAAATATATATATATAATAATAATATTTTTAATTTAAAAAATTAAAAAAACATAAGAAATTATATCATACATAAGAAACATATAAGTATTTAAATAGAATGAGAAAATATTATTCTCTATAAAAATAAAAATACTAAAATATATAAATTTTTTCTTTATTTTTATGTAAATATATTTATATATATAAATATTATGATGTAGAAATGGAAAATTATTAATAATTTGGATATTATGAATTACTCTACATATTATATAGTGAAAATGAATATTTTTAAATAATATATGCATATAAATATATATAAATATTAATATATATATATGCTCCATCAAGCCTGCTTTTTTTTATTAGTAAGTATAAAATATAAATACATATGTGAATATTTATTATATTTTATTTCTAATAATTGAATAGATTTTACTTTAATAATTTTATCTTTTTATTTTATAAGAAACTATTTTTAAGATGATGCTTTTATAGTAGGTATTTTGATTTTATAATTTTATTTTTTCAATAAAATGTGTATAATGTGTTAAAAATTTGTCTTTGACAAATTTTTATTTTAATTAAAAAAGTGGTGTTACTTCACATATGTTTTAAAGTATTCAAAACCGATAGGATTTTTAAATTTAGATATATTATTTTTATTTTTTTATTTTTCTTATTTTTATTCTTATAAATTTATTGATTTATTATTTTAAAATGGTTAATTTAAGTAACATACAATTATTAAGATGGAACACTTCGTGGACATATAAGTAATAAACAATACGAAGAAAAGAAAACTACAAATCATATATATATATATATATATATGTGGTTTTTTTGTTTATTTTTAATATTTTATTATTATTCTATATGTCTATTTTTTTTTTTGTATATATGTAATTATTACTTATATAGATTAAAGAGATATCACATGTCACCAAGATGGAATGTTAGTAAATGGTTGGTGAAAGAGGAATATAAATCCCAAAAATTTACTAAGCCATTTTATTTAACAAAATGGGGAAATTTTAAAACATGCCAACAAGCTCAATTATTACAAACTACTGGTGGAGCTTATAACAAATTTTGCGATATGAACAAACTTCATGAAACCAACAACAGAAAAAAATAAAATAAAATATAATTTATTATATGAGTTTTCTTATTTGTTTTTAAATATAAAATATTCAAAAAAAAAGAAATAAAGATAATATGTACATATATGTATATATTTATTTATTTATATTATTGTTTTAATTATATATTATTATTCATTGTTGTTATATATATATATATATATATATTTATTTATTTATTTATTTGATATTCTTAATATTTCACTAATTTAACAGTTTTTTTTTTTTTTTTTTTTAGTTTCATTTTTTATTAATTATATGGTTAATTATAGAATCATTAAATTTTTTTATGTTAACTTTATCAATTCAATATTTAATTAGTTTTTCATTATATTTATTATTTAATTTATTCATTTGAGTTAACATTCTGTAATTAAAATACCTTTTCTAATAAATTTAATAATATGGTGAAATATCTTGGCAATTCGTTTATTAAATTTAAGGGTATATTCATATAATCGAAACTATATATGGTTTTATTTAATATTTCTTGCATTTCTGATGAGCCCTCCAAATTTATTTTTGGCATCTAACAAAAATACATACATATATATATATATATATATATTATAATAATACATTTAATATATAACATATAATATTTAATTTTTTTTTTTTTTTGGAATTTTTACCTTTGGATATCTTTGGCTGAAATGTGTTAATATTAATGTTTTACATTGTACTTCCAAACCTATATTAAAAAAAAAAAATATAAAAAATTAATAAGAAGCTTATTTTACATAATATTATAATTTTATAAAATATATAATTTTTTCCATTTTTACTTATATCCATAGCTTCTTTCGTAGTAGAGTGTTTTTTATTAATTGCTTCTTCTAATAATTCGTCATCAAAGGTAGCTGTAAAGATGTATTATTCAAACATATTATGTTAATAAATGTATTTAATATATACATAAATATTTTTTTTTTATTTTATCTTATTATATTTTTATGTCTATAATACCTTCATGTATTAAAATGTCACAATTGTTTGAAAACTTTTTCACGTTTTCGCATGGTCTTGTATCCGCAGAATAAACAATGGATCCTATTTTTTTATTTTCTATTTTTATACCATAAGATTCGTTAATATGATTAACCTAATGTGAAATAAAAAAGGTTAAAATGAGGGTTATAAAAGGCTTCTTTATTTTGGTACATCACATATATATAAATATATATATATATATATATATATATATATATATATATATTTATATATATTTATATATTTATAGATTATATTTAAAAAATATTCTAAAATATACCTTAAACACGTGAATACTCAAAATGTCGTTGTCATCATCAATTTGTTGCTTTATTTCTAAATTTTCAGTAAGATATACAAATTTTAATTTCTTATCAAAAAATAATTCATTAAATAAATTGATCCACTTTTTCAATGTTATAGGAATTAATATTAGTGGATCATCTAAGGATGGAAATAGATATTTCCTCATATACAATAAATAATAAAGCCCAACATGATGATCCGCATGTGAATGAGAAATAAAAATTATTCTATAAGAAAAAAAAAAAAAAAAAAAAAAAAAAAAAACAAATGATGATGAACATCATACGAACAGATATACACATAACACACTAATATATATATATTAATATTAAAATTTTTTTATTTTTGAGATATATAATTTTTTTTATTTTCTTTTTTGTTCACATGTAACACACCTGAATGATTTAATAATGTTACAAAAATTTATCCAAGAAGTACACATCCAATATAATTGATATAATGAACCTTCTCCAAAATCTAAGATAATACTAAAATTTTTTTGTATTCTTAAAATAATACCTGATACATTACGAAATGTTGAAGGCATTGAGCAGCCTGTACCAAGAAAATAAAAGCAAGGATATGATGACATTTTATTAATATGTGTTTTATTAAAATTTTGAAAATGTTTTAATAATTCTTCATTCTCTTTTAATATATTTGATATTTTTGAAGTATTAAAAATATCAGGATATAAGTCTGATATGGTTTCACTTAAACAAATGTCAATTTTATGATAAGGATGCAAAATAAATTTTGTCAGTGGATTGAAAATAAGATAATTACAATTTTGTTCCTGTAGTTCATCATTTATATTATATTTATTATTACATATTGTGTTATTTTGTTCCTTTTTTTGATGATCTAGTTCGATATTATTAGAAAGTAATTTTTGCATATCCCCATTATTATTGAAATTATTATATCCTTGTTTTTTTTTTTCTTTATCATTTTCAGTGTGCTCATTAATTGATGTTTCACAAGGTAAATCATAAATAGGAGTGTCCTCCTTATATTTTAAAAAAATATTTGGCAACAATTTAGAAAGGAAATTATTTAAGGAAGATGAAGATATGAAAGGACATATTTTCAATGAATCGTTTGATAAATTACATTTCACATTTTTTACATTTTTTATACCTAAAAAGAAATCTTTATAAATTTTATTATTTATAATTTCTTCATTTGATAAATGAAAAATATATTCTAAATTTTTTAAATATAATATTTCTTTATATTTAAGATGATTAATTAAGTCATTAATATCATTTTCATTTTCTAAATCAATAATTAATGTTTTCCTTCCATCAATATTTTTATCACATACATCTTCAGGATGGATAGTTCTATTATTTATAGTAATAGATTTTCCAGATTTTAATATACCATAATATTTTCCTGATGGAATATTTAGCTGTTTGGCTTTTTCTGGATAAAATTTTCCAGGTGTATGAGGGCACTCAATTAAGTAACAAATATTTTGAAATCCTTTTTTTTTTTTTTTTTCCTTCACAATTGTTTGTTTTATACTGTTCATAATTAAGGAATCCTTATCCTTATCATTATCATTATCATTATCATTATCATTAACATTAATATTATCATTAATATTATCATTAATACTATCATTAATATTATCATTTGGTGTATCAATAAGTGACATTTTTAATCTCCTTTTTTTTAACATATTATTAGAATACATTTCTTCTGTAAAATTATTTTCAGATGTTTTATTATCCTCCACAATTAAGTTTATTTCGTTATTAATATTATTGATATCATTATTATTGTTCATATCATTATTATTGTTCATATCATTATTATTGTTGTTATGCATTATAACTCGTTTATTATTAACATTTGTTTCGTTTGTTATATAATCCTGTTGAATGCTATTTTCTGTTATTATTTCTTTTTCCCTATTTATCAATATAGGTGTAATCACTACATTACCCTTTATATTAATTACTGATGATACATTCAATTCAAATTGAACAACTTTAACTTTAGTACTTTTCATTTTTGCAAAGCTTGACATAAAACTGTTCACAATACATTCTATAGGATGAGGACCATATATTGTTATTTCACCATCTGATATATTATCTATTGTTAATAAAAGACCAATTAAACCTCCAATACTTTCTGGAGTAATCTTAGTAAAACATATATTTTTTATTCTCGCCAAATGTAATTTGTGTTCATTTAAAAAACGTTGAATATTTTCACCACAATTAAAAAGTGTAATATCTCCATTAATGAATAATCTTAAACTTGATGGAACAGCAAGTCTATGCCATCCTATCAATTGAAGAAATATCTCCATTTTCTTTTTTTTTTTTTTTTTATTTAATATTTAAAAAATATACAAAAACAAATATTATACGAATATATAAATATGAATCTATTAAACTAAAACATTTTCTTCATACATATATGTAAATATATATATATTATTTTTTATAAGCATTTCATGATTAATTAAAATAAATACAATATAAACCAATGGAAATACATTAAAAGGCTTAAATTATAACACAATTTATATTACAGAAAAAAAGGAAATATGTAAAAAAAATTTTAATTTATAAATATAAAAAAATAAATAAGTATTATTAAATATATATATATATATATATAATATTTATAGAATAACTATTAGCTTACATCATAAAGTGAACAACATTTTAACATTATTTAATATTTATAGAATAACTATTAGCTTACATCATAAAGTGAACAACATTTTAACATTATTTTTAACTATACGTAGATATAGATATATTTCCAGTTGATTAAACGGAATAATAACTAAAACAAAAGAACAACAAAAACAAAAATTAAAAAAAAGTAGTCAAAAAGTAACAAATAAAGCAAAAAAAAAAAAAAAAAATAAAATAAATTATCCTTTTATAATTAGATATATGCAAAACGAACAATATAATTTTTTTTAGGTGATGATATATAAACAAAGAAATTTAAAAAAATATGAAAAAAATTTAAAATAAAAAAAAAAAAAAAAAGAGAAAAAGGAATATAATATATAATATTATACATTTTTAATTACCATAAAAAGAAAAACACATATATATATATATATATATATATATATATATATATAATGATTCCATTAAATATTTTTTTGCTAATATGAATTATTAAACATATATCTATACAAAATATAGAAGAATAAATCTTTTTTTTTTTTTTTTTTTTTTTTTTTTTTTTTAATTTAATTTAAAAAAAAAAAAAAAAATATATAAAAATTTTTTATTTTTTTTTTTTTAAAATTTAAAATAAAAAAAAAAAAA
>NC_031494.1:2425727-2430717 GCF_001602025.1 Plasmodium gaboni | reverse complement strand
TTTTTTTTTTTTTTTTTTTTTTTTTTTTTTTAATTGTACTTACGAAAAAAGTACATAAGTATATATAATTTTATATTCCTTTTTTTTTAGAATTCTAAATTAAAATAAAAAAAAAAAAGTAAAAGAGTGTAGTCATATATAAATATATATTATTATAATTATTATACATTAAAATAAATGGAATGTTATAATATCAATGAAGCAAAAACTTTCCATAATGTAGTATTAAAAATAAAGGAAAATATCGATAAATATTATTTAAATAAATGGAAAGATATAGTAAAACCTGAGAATGAGGTTTTATATAACAAATATTTTGAACAATTAATAGAACAAGAAGAAAATATAAAATATGACATTAAAGATTATATACAATTTAATGGTATTGAAAATATACACAATGAAAACTTGATGGATTATGAGTTAAAAAATAATGATATGAATAATAAGAATATAAATCATATATATAATAAATGTGATAATTCTTATAATGTAAAAAAAACAAAATTAAAGGATAATGATAGATATGAAATAAATAAAAAATATTTTGATAATATAAGCCATAAAGAAAAGTTTTATTTTTTATTACAAATAAAAGAAATGATGGAAACTAGTTGGTTATTGGCCCAAAAAAGAATGGAAGGTGTTCAATTAGAAGAAAAATCAGATTCAGTTAATCTATTAGAATTAATAAATTATTCTAAAAAAATTGCAGATACTACATGTGCACCACCTGAATGTGATAACACAAACGATAAAATAATGCATCAGGAATATTACCCAAATTATCACTTTCTTAATTTTGTAAATATTGAAGAAATACATTTATCTAAATTATTTCAACTACAAAAATATAGTAAAGTCTGCTTTCCTCCTATTATAACATTACAAGAAGAAAAAAATAACAATCAACTAACTATTACTATTACATGTTCAACTATCGAATCTATTATACATTATAAAGTAAATGATGAAACAAATTATCATTTATATAACCATGATAATAAGCCAATTATACCTAAAAAGAAAAAAGTTATTATATATGCTTGGTCAATTAAAGAGGGCTTCACAAAATCAAGAATCTCATGTTTATCAAAATCATATGATGTTCAAGATGATAGTGATGAAGATATTTTAACAAAAGATAAAAATGTAATTCAAAATGTTATATCTAACAAAAATGATAATTCAAATAAAACTTCATCTGCTACTACTGTATTTAAAAGTTTAGGATTCCTTCTAAGTAAAAAAAAAGTTAAGTCATCAGAATCATCATCACATGATCAATCAAGTGAAGAGGATTGACAAACTAAAACATTAAAATGTAAAAATTGAAAAGTAAAAAGATAAAATTTGAAATATAAATGTACACACACACATATATATATATATATGTATATATATATGGGGGTAAATATGGACTATAATTATATGAAGAAAGTAAGGATATATCATTGGAAATTACAACCATATAATGTAAAATTTATATAAAATATATAGAATATATATAATCAAGGGGAAATAAAAAATATATAAAACTATAAAAAAAAAAAAAAAGAAGTGACATAATATAGAAAACATAATTTTCAGGCATTATACTGATTAATTATATATTCTCACAGATATATAATTTAAATCTATAAATGGATCCAAAATATATATATATATATATATATATATATATATTTTTATTTATATGTTTTTGTGTTTATATTCGTGCTTTATATTAATATTTTATTTATTTTATTATTTCTATAATTTTTTTTTTTTTTTTATTACATTTTTGAAACTCATTTTGACATAAATAACTTAATATAGATTTAACATTTATTATATAGTATACACTTTATTTGCTCTGGTGTATAATTAAATTTGAATTTATTAGAATGTTTTTCATAAAGGAGTATATATTCTTTATGTAGATATTCAAATAATTTATTTTTTATATTATCCTTTATAATATCAGATAGTATTTTATGAATTGTAATGAAAATATTATATTTTTCAGAAAAAACAAATTTGTAAAAATTGTCTACAAATGCTTTTAATTCTTCTGTATCTTGTTTAATATTCTCTTGATCCATCTTTTCTAATTTGTCTAGTTCTAATTTTATTTTTAAATTTTCTAATTCTATTTTAAAAAGTTTGTTTATATTTTCATCTATGATAATGGTTAGTAGTTCACAATATTTAGATGCTCCTTCTATATTTTTTATACTATCTTGTATAAATGTAAACATATTTACAATAAATACATAATGATTATGAACAAATGAATTTTGATTTTTTAAACAATTATTTATTAATGGATTTATGGTTATATCAAGAACATTTTGGAAATTTTGTTCTTTCATATCTTTTGCATATAATGTATACATTTTATATATTGAATATACATTTTTTAAAGAATTTAATATTTTCTTTACATAAAATAATGTATCTTCAAAATTGTTAGTATTTTCATTTTTGTTAATTTTGTTTAGATAAAAACTTACAACATCACGTTGCCATATAGATATAAATTCATTCTCTATATTTTTTTGTATTTTTAATGTATAATTTAATATTTTACTATTATATTTCTCTTTTATATTATCCAAATAATAACTAGATTTATTTTTAGAACTATTATTTGATGGGATATTATCCTCCTTCTGCATTTCAACAATTTTGTTATATTTTTCGTCATTATTTTCAGATACATTTTCTTCATTAGATTTGTTATAAAATTCAATATTATCTCCATCTTTCATATCTAAGGTTGGTTTATCATTATTATTACTTTTATATTCTTCACTATGTAAATTATTTTTTGTTACATTCATTTGTCTATCTTCTATAAATTTATTACTATCTTCATTCATGTATGAAGATTCTATACGTACTTCAGATACTTGTCCATCTTGTGTTTTTTTTGTCTGCATTTTATTATTATCTAATTTTTCCAGATTTTTATCCAATTCATAATTGTTTTTCACGTCTCCTATATTTTGATAGGTTCCATTCAAATTATTATCAGAAATATTATACATATCATTTTCTTTCTTTGTATTCATATCCATTTTGATATTTTCCTCTTTTATATTATTATTATTATTATTAGATATTTTATTTGGTAAATATAATTTACTCTTAGACAAATTATAGCATATTAATGCATCATAAGTATCATTATTACGTTGTGCATATTTTATGATAATATTTTTTATTATATCTTTAATTTCATCATTATTTTGAAATTGCTTTAATTTAAGAATAAATATATTTAAAATATGAAAGAGCTCATAACATGATTCATAACATTTTGAATATATATTTAAATTGGTATCTAAGAAATATTTATATGGTATAAATAAAGTATCTATTATATTATATATATTATTATGAACATTGTCTATATTTGCTGATATATATGGTATAATTTCATTGGTAAAATAAAAATTAAATGAAAAAAATATCTTTAGAAAGTTATCTTCTAATATAATAAAGTAATATAAAAATAAGAAAAAGTTTTTAAACATTTTAATAAAATCATGTTTTTCTCTTGGTTCTATAATATCTAATGAGTTTTTCTTATTAATAGATTTATAATTATTAGACATATAATTTTGATAATTAATTTTTAAATATTTCTTTCTTAAATTAAGAAAATTATTTAAACATAAATTGAAATATTCTATATTTTCAATAATAATTTTATAGGACAATTTTGTTATAGGTAATAAATTTTTTATATACAGTAGGATCATTTTTTCTCGCTTAACAAATTCTTCATTTATATTACAGTATAATAAATTAACTATTTTATTATTTCTTCGATAGAAATTATTATTTTCTTTTATTATGTAAATAGAAATCTTCCTACAAGCTATAATCATTATTTTATTATAATGTTTAGTATAAAAATTACATAACTTTTGCGAACCATCTTCATTTAATAATTTTATAATATTTTCTTTTGTATATTCAAATTGTTTTAAATGTTCAAAGAATTCAATATTTAATGATATTTTCAAATCTGTTAAATTACTATAACTTAAAGGACTTAAACTATATTCTTCTAAAATTTTATTATACATCTTTTCTTTTACTCTAATATCATATTGTTCTTTCTTTAACTTGTGTATTTCATCTAGTATTTCATAAGTCATCTCATTTGTTTCTAATATTTTCTCTTTTGTATCCTCGTCTAATTCATATATTCTTTTAATATTCTTATGAATATTTTCGAAATGGCTAAAATAATTATATGATTTCTTAATTTCATTTTCATAAAAATGTAATTCATTCAATTCTTTTTCTTCGTTAAAACAAAATACGTCATATTTGTTAAATCCTTTCTTGTAATAAGGAAGCCCTTCTAATTGTTTATGTAATGAATCATAATCTAATGATAAACCATAATTATTATCATTCTCCAGGTCCATAATGTCACTCTTATAAACACATTTATAATATATGCATATATATAATTATATGTATAAATATATGTATAAATATATGTATTAATATATGTATTAATATGTATATGTATATCTTTTTGATAAGTTAATATTAAATTAATTATTTATTTTTTCTTTATTCATATATATTACTTTTTTTCTTTTTTTTTTTTTTTTTTTTTTTTAATGTACAAATATGGTGACAAAATGTTTCTTTTTAATAATTTAATTTTTTCATATATAAATACAATAATATTATTAATATTTACATATGCGTAAAAATGTTGAAATATTCAAGTCTTTTAATATTTCAATTATTTTAAAAAAAATAAATAAAAAAGTAATGACATATGAAAAAAAAAAAAAAAAAATTATATATATAATATATATTTGGAATATAAGTTAATGTACAACATATATATGTGTGTAGTAAGAAAAAAAAAATAAAATTATTTAAATTTTTATCCATGGAAAAAATAATATGCATTATATATATATATATATATATATATATATATATATATTATTATATCAAACTTGTTTTAGTT
>NC_031494.1:2406922-2424422 GCF_001602025.1 Plasmodium gaboni | reverse complement strand
TATTAAAATGAACTCTTGATGTACTTGTAAAAAAATATTTACCTATATCCTTTTTTATTAAGTAACTAGTTTTATTACAAAAAGTAGACATTCCTTTATCCATAAAACTATTTCTCATAATATTCTTATTATCTAATACGTACGTACAAAAAGATTGCATATTTGGACATTTCCCATTTATATTTAAATTATTTTTACTAATAATATTCTTATTTCCATATTTCAAAAATTTTAATAACAAATCTGTTTCCTTCATATATAACATTTTATTTTATTTTTTCCCTGTTATTATTAAATCTGTCAGATACAAAGATTCGTATATAATATTATTTTAATTATTCATAAAAAAATATGTTTGATATCATTTCTTTTTCTTGTACTGAATTATTTTGCCTTTATGTATTTTTATTATATTACATAAAATATTTGAAATAAAAAATATATATATATATATATATATATATATATTACATTTAAGGATACTACAAAATATTAAATAAAAATAAATATAAAATCAAACTGGTCATTAAAAGATTCATTGGATGATATATTTAAAAGTTTTTATTCTCACATATATATATAAATGGTATATATATATATATATATATATATATATGTAATATATGTATTTTTTTTATTATGTTCTTTTAAAGCATCCTCAAAAGTTAAGTGTATTACCAAAGAATATAAATCCTTGTTTCCATGTTTCCATATATATAGTTATTTAGTACAAAATAAAATATATATATATATTATATAAATTTTGTTGCACATATATATTATATATTTATAATATATATATTTTACATAATTATATACCATGCACACAAATATTCATACAGAAAAAAAAAAAAAAAAAAAAATTGTATATTAAATCTAAAGAAAAAAAAATATATATTTTATACTTGAATTAAATTTAAAATAATTTATACACATAATACAATTTATAAAAAAAATTAATAGATTCGAAAATATTTAATATTGTCCATTCTAAATGTAAATAAACAAAAAATGTTAACATACATTTATGTGTATACAATAAAAGAAATATATGATAAAATAAATTATTATATTAGTTATTTATATACTTTCTTTTAATTATTTAATTTTTCTTCTTTTTTGCAAATTTGAACGAACAAAAATAAATTAAATTTCTACTTTGTAAAAATAAAAAAAAATAATAATAAAAACATATAATATATATATATATATATATATATTTTATAACCATTTGGAACTTTATAAAATGTTAAAACAGAAAAGTTTTTATATTATATTTGAAAAAAAAAATAATTATAAAGATTAAAAAAAAGAAATGTTCATTTATGTTCTATATATGAAAATATTACATATATTAAGGATATTATATTGAAATAATATGAACACATATATATATATATATAATTTTTTTTTAATAAAATTTTTATTTAATTTTATTTTATAGATTTTATTTAACTAATTATATTCGCTAGTTATTATATATATATATATATATATTTATTTATATATTTATATCCATCAAAAATAACATCTTATTATATTAAAAAAATATGTCCAATTTTTTTTTTTTAATCATTTACAAAAAGAATTATATGAACGACAATATTTTCCTAAATAATCATTCATATATATAATGAAATATATGTTTATATATAAAATATTCATATATTTGTTATATATATAATATAATATAATATTTATATTTTATAAATATGTTCCTTTTAATATTTCTATTATCATATCATATATATTCATAAGTCAAATCTTAATCACACTTGCATAATGTAAAAATAAAATTTTTGTTTCGTTAAGACAAAAATTTTCTGATAATATATTCTATAAGGAAACATTTTAAGGAATCATTAGCATTAACCTTATTTTTTTATTTATGTATATTATGTTATTTGAAACAAATAAAGCGAAGAATTATATATTTAATCTTTAATAAGATAAAAAAAAAAAAAAAATCTATATATATTATAAAAATTATTTATAACTGTTTAAATAAAATAATTGATTTCTATATATATATATATATATATATAAATTTTTGTACACGACATTGTTGCATACTGAAATACAAATACTTTGAATAATTATTAATATTATTATTTATATATAGCGTCATAAATATATATATTTTTAAAAATGAATGTTCATATATGTATAATTAAAATATGAACAAAATAAATAATATATAATAAATTATTTAAATAAAAAAAATATTAACAATGTTTAATCATTTTATTTTCAATTATTATTTTGAATGAATTATATTATGAAAGCATAAAAAAAATAAATATTATATTATATATTTTATATTTTCTTTTTTTTTATATTATAGAAAGATTTATTAATTATACATCTTCATTTTAATACACATAAAATAAAAAAAATATATAACATATAATATATAATATATAATAATATTATTATTGTGGGCGACATTTATTATATATGATATTTTGACTATATTTATATATATATATATATATATATATATATACATATATCTTTTATTTTAATGTGCTTTATGAATTGTAACAAAACATATATATATATATTTATATATATTTATTATATATATTTATATATATTTATTATATATATTTATATAATGTAATATTTCTTATATCTTTAAAAATCTTCAATTGCTTCATTTGTTGCCATTAATATATATATATTTTATTTATTGTTTTTATTTTTTTGAAAATATATGCCATGATGTTTTTATATATTATAACCTGTTTATTATAAAAATTTTTAATATGTAATATATAATAGAATTCCTTTTATATATTTTATAAAGTTAAAAAATTTTATTTATATATATTAAAGGAATTATATATTAATAAATACATATATATATATATATAAAGTTCCTTTTTTAAAATGAAATGAATAAGGTATAAATCAACGATTAAAAAATTACCATAAATTACATGTTATTTAATATATATATATTATATTATGTTATATTATTAAAAATATATATAAGGAATGGAAACATTGAATTCCACAAATATATATATAATAACAATTTTAAATTAATATATATATATATATATATATATATATGTATATACTATAACATTATAATATATATGTATTATTTTATACCATTATAAAAGGACGTCATTTTGTTTATTCAAAAGAATAAATATATACTCAACATTAAAAATAAAATAAAAATATTCTAATAAATATATAGATAAAAGCAACCAGGGACAAAAAAAAAAAAAAAACACAAAAGAACAGGAGAGAAAATAAAAAATATATATACATATAAAAATGTTACTTCTACGGAATATTGTAATACTAGATTTAAAAAGGAGTAATAAATTACTAAATATTAATAATTTACCAAAAATCGCTTGTATCTTAAATAAAACAAGGGGATTTAGTTTATTAAAAAATGAAAGATTAGATAGGTTAAAAAGAGAAGTAAGGAATAAACCTAATGATAACTTTTTAATATTACAATTTTATAAAGAAGCAAATGTGCATAATCCAAATGAAGTTATAAAACATTATGAAAATTCTAATTATATAAAAGATGAAAGTATAACAAAAGAATATATAAAAGCATTAGTATATACAAATAAATTAAAATATACCAATCTCGATAATATTAAATATGATAGTGATAATAATACTTATAATAGATCTATGGATGATACTACTATAAATGAAATGCATTCAAATGAACGCTCAAATAATACATATGAAGGAAATAATGAAAATAGTTATAATAATATGTCCTCAAATCATTCAACACAGAAAGCAGAATATACTGATAAAAAAAGAAATCAACATCCTGAAATGTATAGTTTACATATTGATCCAAAGAAACCATTAAAAGTTTCTGTCATAGATAGTAATAGAAAAGGTTTATGGAATTTACTTAAGTCTACCATTGGATTTTTAATATTAGTAGCAGCGGGAAGTGTATATATGGAAGGAGTATCACAAAATGTTCAGAAAGGTATAGGAGTGTCAAATAAAAAAATTATTCCAGTAGAAAATGTAAAAGTAACATTTGCAGATGTGAAAGGATGTGATGAAGTAAAACAAGAACTAGAAGAAATCATTGATTATTTAAAAAATTCAGATAAATTTACCAAAATTGGTGCAAAATTACCAAAAGGTATTTTATTATCAGGAGAACCAGGTACTGGAAAAACTTTAATTGCTAGAGCTATTGCAGGAGAAGCTAATGTTCCATTTTTACAAGCCTCAGGTTCAGAATTTGAAGAAATGTTTGTTGGTGTAGGAGCAAGAAGAATAAGAGAACTTTTTCAAGCTGCAAAGAAACATGCACCATGTATTGTTTTTATTGATGAAATCGATGCCGTAGGATCAAAAAGAAGTAGTAGAGATAATAGTGCTGTACGTATGACTCTTAACCAATTATTAGTTGAATTAGATGGTTTCGAACAAAATGAAGGTATTGTTGTAATATGTGCAACTAACTTTCCACAAAGTTTAGATAAAGCTTTAGTTAGACCAGGAAGATTGGATAAAACTATTGTAGTACCTTTACCTGATATTAAAGGAAGATATGAAATTTTAAAAATGTATAGTAATAAAATTGTATTATCAAAAGATGTTGATTTACATGTTTTATCAAGGAGAACTGTAGGAATGACAGGTGCCGATTTAAATAATATATTAAATATTGCGGCTATTAAATGTTCAGTAGAAGGAAAAAAATCAGTAGATATGAATTCCATTGAACAAGCCTTTGATCGAGTTGTAGTAGGTTTACAAAGAAAATCACCATTAAATGAAGAAGAGAAAAACATTACTGCATATCATGAAGGAGGACATACACTTGTCAATTTTTACACAAAAGGATCTGATCCTGTCCACAAAGCTACTATTATGCCAAGGGGAATGTCTTTAGGTGTTACATGGAAAATACCTATTAGTGATAAATATAGTCAAAAAATTAAAGATGTACAAAGTGAAATTGATATATTAATGGGAGGTCTAGTTTCTGAGGAAATAATATTTGGAAAAAATAATGTGACGACCGGATGTTCAAGTGATTTACAAAAGGCAACACATATTGCTCAATCGCTAGTTATGAATTATGGAGTTGGTATAAATGAAGACAACATATCTATGTTTTTGCATGACAAACAAAATATTAGTGAAGAAATGAAAATTAAAATTGATAAATCTATACAAAGAATATTATTAGATTCGTATAATAGAGCAAAAAATGTTTTAAATCAACACATTGACGAATTACATAGAATTGCATCAGCTCTAGTAGAATATGAAACCTTAACAAGTGATGAAATTAAATTAGCAATGCAAGGAAAGTGTGATCAAATTAGAAAAAATAGAGAAATTAAGCAAAAGGAATATAATTTAAAAGACAATAGAATATCCTAATAATAACTACATAAATAAATATATACACATACATATATATAAAATAGTTTGTAGTTATTCATATTATGGCAAATTAAAATTATAATAATCTTATTTTTATTTTTTTTTATGTTATAATTTATTGAATTTAATTTTTTTTTTTTTTTTCTATGTATTTAAATTTTATATGTAAATGATATATATATATATATATATATATATATATATATATATTATATTTTTAACATTTACATTTATTATTAAATTAATATATTATATGTATAAATCTATATATTTTATTTTATTGATTCTACCTAATTTTAATATTAATATTTGTTTATTAAATGTGTACTACAATTAAGCAGCTTCATATACGAATAAATATTAACATTATTACATTATAAAATTAGTTTCATATATATATATATATATATATATATATTCGACTTATATATTTTTTTTTTATTATTTAAGTTTTTTTTTTTTTTTTTTTTTATTGTTAAAAATACAAATTAATAAACGTTACATCTTAATATAAATCCGTTTTAATTAAAAAAAAGAAAATAATAAAAAAAAAAAAAAAACAGAAGAACTATACAATGATACAATTTAGTTGTATCTGTTAATTTATTTTCTGTTTGAACATATTTTTGTGAGTCTTTAAAAATTAAGAGTTATATATTATGTTCTAAATAAATAATTATATTTTTGTCATTATATTCAATTGTTTATAATATTTTGCCTGAGAAAAAAAAATGACATAAGGTGTTTACACATATAAAATATATCTGCAATGAATATATAAATATAATTTATAATTACAATATAATATTATATATTTATGTATTTTTGTCTAACGCATGAGAAGTGAATTCTTTTATATTAATGTCAATTCCAATATTTATCTTTTCTAAATATTCTCTTTGTTTATTATTTAATACAAATTGACTCAATCCTTATAAATAATATAAATAAATATATATATATATAATTTGTTTTTATTTTTTTATGATAAAATTTATATAAAATATGAATAATATATATATGAAATATAACCTAAAATGCATTCTTCTCTATTAATAGATTGTTTATTTTCTAAATTAATAAAATCATACACGGATTGTATATCATCTTCATTGAATACTTTTTTAATATTGCTCTAAAAAGCGTAAATGTGTATAAGGTAAATTAATATCTATCTAATCCTTTTTAATATATATTTATAATAAATTATAAATAAATTTATATATATATATATATTTTTACTTTTTTTTCTAATATTTTCAATTCATCAATTATGAATTCAATAATATTTCTTGGTCTGTTAAAGTAGATGAAACCTAACAAAACCTAGATACAAGAAATTATAATTGTTAACATGTATATTGAATATATATATATTTATATATATTTCTTTTTAGGACACCTCAAATATTTCTATAACATTTTTATTTTTAATATATTCTTGATTTTCTACAAAAATATGACAAAAAAAAAAAAAAGCAGATATAAAAAATTAAAAAATCGCTAAATTATTATTATGTAAAAAATAAAACAGAATAATGTTTATTATATTTATTTTCCTTTTAAAATACCATCCATATTAGCTATATTTATAATTTGGATATTGGAATTGAATCTATTTTTTTTTATATATGAGAAATTTATATTTTATTAAATATTAATAATATAAACAATAAAATTCAACGAATAAAAAATATGAAATAAACATTATATGATAATCTTTATATAAAATGGACATGTATTTTTTCTTTTAATATTTCTTCTAATATATATATATATTCAGTATATCTTCATAGAACTACTATATATTAATATTTTTTTATTATTATATACAGTTTTCTGTCTAAAATTTTAATTAAATGGTTAAAATAAAAATAGTAATATTATACAAAAATAAAATTATATGATAAATGATTAAATCACTTAAACCTTATATAAAGAAAACATACTTATATTAATTTTTTTTTTTTTTTTCTTTTTGAAAATTATATAGACGTTATTTTTTATTTTGAGAATTGAGAAATAATCATTTCTAGAATATAAAATTTTTTTTTCTTTACTTTAAATTTTATACTTGTTCTCCAAAAAAAAAAAAAAATAAATAAATAAAATAATAACATAATAAATCATTAATTTGGCTACATAAATTATAATATATTGCTATAGAATAGGAAATGACGTGGGAATATTTTTTACTATTTATAATTCATATATAAAAATATCTGTACATATTTAATTTTTCTTTTTTAATTTTTTCCAGGGTAATTTATCATACATTAAGACAAATATATATTATATATATATATATATATATATATATATATATTTATATTATATAATTTACCCCCTTTAATATTTTGATAATTATTAAAGAATATAATATATTATTTTTTCTTTTAAAAAAAAAAAAAAATCATTTATGAGTTAGCTATAAAAATTAGGGATATTGATGTTGCTTTTAATTTCATTTGTGTTATAAATATAATAAAAAATATTTATTATATTTATGAAATATAGTAGTATATATTTTAAACCCAATAAAACCTTGTATACATATAAAAAATATATTTATTATGATCATAACAAATAAAAGAATTCGAAGAGTTTAAAAATATAAATTTTTCATATAAAATATAGTTATATATTTAATTAATTTTATATAATGATCTAAATTCATTTTATAAAATAAATTATAATATAATATATATGTAATAATTTTTAGGATGTTCCAAAGCATTAAATAAATTATACATGATATATATAATAATATTTTGTATTTATTATTATTTTTTTTTTTTTTATAAAATAAGAGGGCATTAATAAATACATATATTTATATATATATGTAGTGGATATATATAATATACTTTATTATTATATATATTATATATATATATATAATATATATTATTTTATTTTTTTTTTTAATTTTTTATCTAATATATATAAAATAAAATAAAAAGGAAAAAATTAAATATAATATGTTATTATGTTTTATATTATATATATATATATTTTTTTTTATATATATATTAATGATGATTATAATATATAATTTATATATAGCACTGCGAATATTACCCTTTCATAATTCAAGTAATATTAAAAAAAAAAAATTCGAAACAAATTAAGTATATATTTCTGCACACAAAAAAAAAACCAAAAAAGCCTTTTAAAATAATTTTGTATGAATCATAAAATATTTAACTCTATGTTAAAATAAAGTTTCAAGTATATTTTTATGAAGAGTACTAAAAGAAGCATAAAGTTGAAACAAAAAAAAGCACATTATTGTTAGTGGATGCTATATAATTCGAATATATAAAAATGAAAATAAATATATAATATTTATGATATGTTGTATATAAAAAGATAAAAAAATAAAATAAATAAAAAATGTAAATATATATATATATATATATATATTAATTTATTTATATATAATAATTAATTAAATAATTGTATTTACTTATATATATGTAACATACTTATATTTATATTATATATCCATTTGTTGACATGCAAACTTATTTGATCAAGGGTGAATATATACTATTTATATTATCTACAAATATAAGTAATGATAAATACTTATTATATATATTTTATTTAATTATATGTTATTTTTTATAATTTCTTTTTTTTTTTTTTTTTTTATAAATAAAAGTTTGAAATATGGAGTTATGTTTTTATAATTCAAAAAATGGCTATTTGGAAGCCTTATTAAGAGGTTTTCGTAGTAGTTTTTTAACACCAGAAGAATATAAAAAATTAACTGAAGCGGACACATTGGAAGATTTAAAGTCTGTTTTAGAGGACACAGACTATGGTACTTTTATGATGGATGAACCTTCTCCAATTGCAGTAACAACTATTGCCCAAAAATGTAAAGAAAAAATGGCACATGAATTTAATTATATAAGAGCTCAAGCAGAAGAACCTTTAAGAACATTTTTAGATTATATAGCAAAGGAAAAAATGATTGATAATGTTATAAGTTTAATTCAAGGAACTTTAAATAAAAAACCAGCAGATGAATTATTATCAAGAGTAGATCCTTTAGGTTATTTTCCACAAATGAAAGCTATAACTACTATGGATGTTCAAAATTCATATGATGATGTTTTAAAAGTTTTATTAATTGAAACTCCTATAGGATCATATTTTGATCAATATATTTCAGCTAATTCTTCTAATGAAAATAATAATGTTACCAACATACTTAGCGATATGGATATTGAAATATTGAGAAATACTTTAAAAAAAGCTTGGTTAGAAGATTTCTATAATTTTATAAGAAAATTAGGAGGAAAAACTGAAGAAGTAATGGGACATATATTAAAAAGTGTAGCAGATTTTCGTGTACTTTCTGTTACTTTAAATACTATCAATTCTAGTTTAAGTCTAGAGTTACAAAAAGATAGAAATGATATGTTTCCATGTTTTGGTTATTTATACCCAGAAGGTACAGATCGAATAAGAAAATGTTGGAATAATGAAACTGTTCAAGCGGCATTAGAAAATTATCCAATTTATTATAATCTTTATGAAGAATGTAAACAATTCTATATGAAAAACGATAATGCTAATGAAAATAAAATTGTAGATCATAAAATTAAATCATTGGAAGATATATTATATGTTAAACTTGTCAAATTATGTGAAACGGCTTTTGACCAACATTGTCATTTTGGAATCTTTTATGCTTGGGTCAAATTAAAGGAACAAGAAATTAGAAATATTGTATGGATTTCAGATATGATTTTAATGAATAGAAAAGATTGTATTGATAGTATTGTTCCAATATTTGAACCCCATATCTAAAAAAAAAAAATTATTTACTCACACAACTATATATATATATATATATATATGTGGTCAATTTTATATATTGATTTATTCCTAACAGAAAATGTATAAAATGTATGTACATATTTTATCATATCCTTGTATAACATCTTAATTTTTGTTTTAATTTTTGTTCATTAATTTTTTATTTTTTTTTTTTTATGTATTTTAAGTAAAATTTATTGAAGACATATATACAAATATTATTAATTTTTTTATTCCTTTTTTTATATTATACTATATCATTTTATTTATATATTTTATTTATTTATTTATTATTATTCTTTATTTTATTTTTTTTTTTTTTTTTTTTGTTAAATATTAAATTTTGATTTTTTATATTAATTGTACATTGTATACATATTTATATATGTACATAAGGTATATCAAATTATAATATTATTTTTTAATTTTGAATAAAAAAAAAACTTTTTCCCTATTTTTTGATGTTTTTATTTTTGTAATTTGTAAAAATATAAAATGTCAAAAGTAAATAAACAAATTAATCATTAGTATGAATTATAGAAATTATAATAGAGAACAAAATATTTAGAAAAATGAAACCAAGGGAAATTCAAAAAATATATATAATATAATATAAAATAATATGTACGTATAATACTAAAATGTGTCTACAAAATCTATTTTTATGATTTAATTCTTATATATTAAAAGATATTTCAAGAAATAACTATATAAGCTACATTTAAAGGAAACAAATATGGGTAATATGTGTTTTCCCTTAAAAAATTTTTTTTTTTACAAATGTTTAAAATTTAAATATAATTTTTTTTTTTTATTTTATTTATAAAAATTTTGGATCAAAGTTTATATAGAATTTAAAATTACAAAAAAAAAAAAAAATAAAATAAATATATATATATATATATATATATATATATATATATATATGAAATTAATAAAAATTCGGTGTTATATATGTAACATATAATTGCAAATCCTTTAACCGAATAAAATAATTAAATATTTAAAATATATATAACTTTATTTAAGTAACACTCCAAATATATGTAAAATAATACATTAAATATATGTACGTAGCTAAAAGAAAAAAAATTTATAATATATAAAATTTTAAATAATATATATATATATATGTATATATGCACGTCATATATAACAATGTTACTTTATATGTATGCATATTTTTATACAAACATTAGAATAAAAAATTGTTAAAACATAAAAAATTAAAACTAAAAATAAAATATAATCACAATAGATTTAATATAATCTTGATATTCTATCAAGGGAATCTTTTAATTTTATTATTTCATCATATAATTTGTTAATAAAATTAAAGAAGGGCAATCTTTTTCCTACAGCACTAAAGTTATTTATAATTCTTTTAATATCCGGTGGTAATTCAATACACAGTTGGAAAAATGTTTTACGTGGTTCTATATTAGATAAATAGTTTGATGTTGTAACATCTTTAATACGTTCTTTTTTGGTTGATAGGTTTAATAGATATTTATTAATATCAGATTTTCGTATAGACGCTAACATTAAAAGAATATATTTCTGTTCACTTAATTTTTTTTCTTGAGCAGCTAATTTTTTAAAATCTTTATGTACTTGTTTAACTAATGGAATTTCGTCATCCTTAAATTGTGATTCATCTAAATATTCTTCATATGTTTCATCTTCTTTTTCATTATCTTTTTGATCTTCCTTTATTTCATTTTCATCTTCATCAGTAATATCACCTTCATTTTGTTTTCTTTTTTTTTCCATTTCTTTCAATTCATCAATTTCTTCGACTTGTTCCGTTTCTTCTTCCGTTTCTTCATCATTACCATTTTTCTCCTCTTGTTTTTTTTTCTTTTCTACATAATATTTTATTCTATTTACATAATCGTCCAATGATATATTTTTACCAATTTTGTTTTTTAAAGCCAATTTTTGTTCAGTTGTCATACTTTCATATTTTTGTAAAAATTCCTCTGGTTGATATCCCAAAGATTCTATTAATTCTATAAGATTTTTATCCTCTTCATTTAGCGATCCATTTTCATCTGTATTAGAATAATTATTATCATCATTATTATTATTATTTTCATTATTATTATTTTCATTTTCATTATTATTATAATCTTTACCTGCGCTGTGTGTTTTGTTTCTCTCCATTTGGATGGCTCTTTCTAAAGCTGCTACAATAAAACCAACCAATTCCTTATTAAAGAAGATATTATATTTTGAAACAAGTTGGCTCATAATTTTTAATTTTTCAATAGGAACGTTATCAAGTTGTTCAGATACATCAAATATTAAATTATTCATTTGGATCAATTCTTTGAATATTTCTTTTTCTTCCTTTGTTTTCAATTTCTTCATAATTAAATTATGTTTTTCAATGTTTTCATTAAATTCTTTAATTTTGTAATTTATTAAATCGGGATTATTTACACTAAAATCAATTATTTTCTTTTCCAATTCTTTTATTCTGTCCTCTGCAAATCCATCCAAATCATAAAACTTCTTTCTCTCATGTTTTTTATTTTTTGTAATAATCTTATCGCTAAGAGGTTTTCCTGTTCTACTATTAATAAATTGTGTAACTAATTCATCTTTTGTCAATTTGTGGGTACTAAAACCTATATCTGATTTGTTATACCATTTGGAATATCTATTGATATTACAACCTCTAGGCTTTAATCCTGTATGTATTGTTTTTAATATATAACAACTTATTGGATATAATTTTCCTATCATTTTCCCAAAATATCCTCTTCCCATACTAGAATTATCAAATAACACTCTAGATGAAGATCCATTAATGAATAAGTCTACACTACCAAATTTTATATATTCCATTAAATGATCATGGGCACTAAAATATGCATCTACATGGTAATTAAATAAGAAATCTCTAATAATATCATGGAAAGAATGTTCTTCATATGAATAATTATCAGATCTTCTACCACTCGAAATTAATGGATGGTGACCAACAACAAAAATCCAATCACTCTTTTTAGCACTTTCATATAATGTCTTACTTAACCAATTAAATTGTTCACGGAATGCACGATAATTTCTTATTATTGGAAATCCAACCATTAATGCCCATGTATCAATAAATATAAATGAAGCTCTAAATTTTTCTTGAGTCTTTACTTTACCATCTGTTCCAACACCTCCTCCTTCTTCTTCATCATCATAATCGTCTTCAACACCATTTACGTTTTTCTTGACAGGATTATATGTAAAATCATAATTAACACAATAATAATTATTAGGCATAAAATATCCAGGGATTCTTTTAGAATAATGTTCTTGAATTTGTTCACTTGGGAAATAGAAATAATCTTTTTCACCTAATATAGAATAAAATGGTATAGCTTCTGATAAATAATCTTTAGAATCTTCATCGTCATCATTCTCCTCATCATCTTCATATAAAATTGCACGTTCTTCTACAGAACTTATAGATTTTTCTTTTTTGTCATTAATAGATGTATTAGATTCTACGTGTTTTGTATGATCTACAACATCAATATTATATGTATTTGTACTTGAAATCTTTTGTATATCATTAATTTTATTATTTGTACTTGTAGTATAATTCATGTTATTGCTATCATTTGAATCTTCATTTTCTTTATTTTCATTTTGTGCTTTAATTTTATGAATATTATTATCATTATAATAATTTATATGATTTTCATAATTACCTTCGTTCATTTCTTTCATTTTATCACTATAAAAATTAGCTATACTTTCAGCACTTAATGTATTCGTTCCTAAATCTTTATTAACTTGTTTTTCACTTTTTTTTTTAAATACAAACAATTCTCTCATTAATCGGTGCCATTGGAAGTTTCCAATAAAATTGTAGCTACCTTCATTAGGTATATTGTCACCTAAATTAATAACAAAATCTGCATTATTTTCTAGATGCCATTTTTTCATACTTTGTACAGTACTTTTTAATTCATTAAAACCCATAAAGTTATAAATATTCTGAACATCAAAATTCTTTTCTTCTTCAAAACCTTGTCCGATATCTCCTAACATCATAAGTTTCAAACTGTTAGTACTACTTTTTTCGACTTTTACTGTAATATTTCTATTTTGCATCCATACAGATTTTAATTTACAATAAGCACTTAAACAATTAGGAGATACAAACACTTCATCATCAATCATATTATATTTTCCATAAAATGTTTTTTTACCTACTACATATTCATTTTCTTCACTATCTAAAATATTATGTTTATATTTTATAAGTCCAAAATATTCCTTTACTAATTTAATTTGTAAGTACAATTCATCAAAAATATCATAAGAGAAAAATATAGCTAAAATGTTTGTGTATCGAATTAAATGTTCAATAGTTGTTATACCCAATTTAGTTAATCCTTCATGTAATTTAGTAACAACTTTATTATCTCTATTTGATGTTATGGAGTTTATAAGAGTTATAACATTAAATGACGAATCTTTTAAGAAGAAATCTTTTCTCATACGATAAGCAATTCCTGGACCTACACTATTTTCTCTAACATAACCATTACTTGGTGTTTTATTTTCTTCAGCATCGCACATTTGATTATTATATGATTTCATAACTTCACCTTCTTCTATATTATAATTACTGTTATTGTTATTATTATTGTTATTATTATTATTATTATTATTATTATTATTATTATTATTATTATTATTATTATTATTATTATTGTTATTATTATTATCATTATCGTCATTTTTAATTTCATATTCTACTTCATTTTCTATATCGTTTTGTACTTGACTTTGTATTTCATTTTGAATATCAAATCTGTCCATATATTCTTTTTTTTCATGTTGCACATTTTCTATTCCCTGTACTGCATCATTTTTATCTTCAACTTGTCCTTTAATGTATTGTTCTCCTTTCATTGTTTTAACATCAATATTATCATCTACAGGACTATTTACAGGTTTATTTAAACTTTTATACTCAATTTTTACAGGTTTACATACCATACTAACACATTTGATATTTTTTTGCTTTTTTTTCTTTCTGCATTTTCGTTTTCTTGGTTCATCAAGATTAATTTTTCTTGGATAATAATATTTCTTTTTATTTTTAACACTATAAAAACGATAACCATCCGTTTTCCAATTTTTTTGGAATATTTCATAGATAGTTTTTTTTTTATTTAATATTCTTTCTTTCTCTTTATTTACATATTGAGAATTATAATATGTATTTTTTACATCAAATATATAATTATCCCTTTCATCAATAAATTCACGGAAATATTCTCCTTCAACAGAATTCATTAATTTATTTCTATCTTGAAAACTATTTATAATGTGTTCAAAATTACTTAAATTATCTCTATAATGAACAAATAAAAGGGATAATATATCAATTAATTTTACATGTACTACAATCTTTTCATCTGTACTATATTGGGATCCTAAAAATACAAATAATTCGTTTACTGCATGTTGATAGGTACTTTGACTTTTAACAATAGTAAAATTTACATAATCTAAATATTTGTAATTCACTTGTTCAAATTCATTGGTTCCTTTATCATCTAAATAATCTTCATATTCATCTCCTTCATTTTCTGAACTATTATTATTTTCATATTCACCTAAAATTCTTCCATTCTTTACAATACAATTCTTATTTATTACTACAACACTGTCATAATTATATTGTTTCCATTCAATGAACTTTAACAGGGAAACAGAAAGACAACATATAAAAAGATTTAATATATTCATTAGAATTCCATTTAAATAAATAAAATAAAAAATTAAATAAAATAAATAAATATATATATATTATATATATGTGGGAAAAAAAATTTTAAAATTAATCAATAAATATAATAATAAATAAAAATGAAGAAAAAGTTAAAACGAATAAAAATATATATAGAGATAAAAATAAATAAATAAATAAATATAAATATATATATATATTGAAACAAATAAGAAAAATTTAATTAATTTATATATAAATATGACATATATATATGTCTACATGTGAACAACTATAAATAAATATATATATAAATATATATATATATAGCTATTTCACTTTCCTAGGTAGACATTAAAATAATAATACATATAAATGTAAAATATATCTAAAATTATATACATATATATATACTAACATACATATATACATACAAATATACATATATATATATATATATATATATATAAGTGTTCTACTTGAGCAAATAATTAATTAATATATGGAAACATTTAAATATATCTATATATAACACATATAAATAACATTAATTTTATATAACTACATAAAAAAAAAAAAAAAAAATAAAATATATATATATATTAAATATATCCATTCATTCTTATAAAAATATAAATCAACTATTTTATTATTTTTATGATTAAAATAGTTTCAATAACTTCATATAATATTCAAACTTTATTTCATATAAATACTATAAAAAAAAAATTTCACCACTCTTTTCATTTTCTGCATGATCTCTTGTAAACTTATTCACTTTTTTTTCCTTTTTTCTTTAATATATATTTCCATATAATTATAATATATAAATAAACGTGTAAACATTGAAAAAAATATAAAAAAAAAAAAAAAAAAAAAGGAAAAAAGAATGATGAAAAGAATCAATTATTAAATATATATATATAATTTTCATAAATATATTATATATATATATTTATATATATATAATTTTATTAAGACTCAAATTAAATATATATATATAATTTTCATAAATATATTATATATATATATTTATATATATATAATTTTATTAAGACTCAAATTAAGGCACTTTTTTTTTTTTTTTTTTTTTTTTTATTCCTTTTTTAAATATTAATTATAACAGTTATGTAAATAAAAATATAAGCCTAAATTTTATAAAATTTTATTGTATATAAATAGATTATTATATATATTTAAAATATTTATGCTTATTATTTATATATAATTATCTATGTATTATTATATATATAATAATAATATATATATATATATATATATATATATATAAATATACGCTAATTTATGAATATATTAGAGCCTTTTTTTTTTTTTTTTTTTTCAAACACTATATATAAAAAATATAAACTCATTTTTTTTTTTTTTTTTTTTTTTAAAAAAATTTTTTTTTTAAAATTATTTTTTTTTAAATTTTTAATAAATTTTTTTTTTTTTTTTTTTTTTTTTTTTTTTTTTTTTTTTTTTTTTTTTTTTTTTTTTTTTTTTTTTTTT
>NC_031494.1:2397333-2406622 GCF_001602025.1 Plasmodium gaboni | reverse complement strand
AAAAATATAAAAATAATAAATAAAAAAAAAAATAATAAAAATAAAAAAAATAATAAAATAAAAAAAAAAAATAAAAAAAAAAAAAAAAAAAAAAAAAAAAAAAAAAAATAAAAAAATAATAAATTTTTTTTTTTTTTTTTTTTTCAAACACTATATATAAAAAATATAAACTCATTTTTTTTTTTTTTTTTTTTTACATAAATATATCTTATTAAAATATAATTTTCGTAATAATTAATATAACTTCTATTAATTTCGTTTTTTTTTTTTTTTTTTTTTTTTTTTTTTTATTTATTTGATTTGTTTTATTTTAATAAATAAATATTATATTTTATATTTAATTTATATATAACATAAATATATATTATAATATATATATATATAATAATATAAAAACAAAAGTGTAAATATTATAATATAATAAATAACCCAATGTATATTTTTTAAAAGTATAAGAATTTTATAATCCTATAAATATATGAAACAAATTTAGAACATAGAAAATTATATATATATTGGAATAGCTTAAAAAAAAAAAAGTATATATATATATATATATTTGAAAAAAAATATTTTTAAAATATATAAAGTTCATTATATAATGGTAGTACTTCTTAATAATACGTATATATAATTTATGTACAATAAATATATATATTATTAATAATGTTTTATAATATAAGATGAACAAAAAAAACAAAACAAAAAAAAAATAATAATATAATGTTATGAAGGAAACATTACAAATTTGCTATATAATAAAATAATATATATATATTTAAAAAAAGGAATATAGGAAATCATATCAATAATAAATCCTATATTCTACTATAAGTATATAGTATATAATATTTTATAGGCTTAAAAATAAATATATTTAAAAAAAAAAAATAATATATATATATATATATATATATATATATATATATTTATATGTAATAATATTAATAATGAATTTTCAGTATACACCATTAATATATGGTAATATTATTTCTTTGACTTATAATAGTAGTATTATCATGTGGAGAATTATTTAAGAGATTGTAGTACCATTCGTGCCTTATAATTTTTTTTATTTCTGAAAATTCTTTCAAATTTTTCATTATAACATTAGCTAAATCATACTCATCATTTATATCCTATTAAAAAAAATAAATAAATAAAATAAAATCATATTATATATATAATTTTTATTAAATTTTTAAAAAATAACAGCGTCAATAAAAAATATGTATTAACCAATAAATATTAATGCATATATAAATATATATATATATATATATATATATATCAAAATGTATCCACTTTTACATGCTGTACTACAAATATTAGTTATGCTTACTTTAAATTGAGATAAATTTAAACATTGGTTACAGGTTTTATTAATTTCTTCAATTAAAGCATAATATTCATCCTCCTAATATAAAATATATATATATAATTTTATGTTATATTAAAAACATAATAAAACTTTTTAATAAAATCAAAAATATATATATATATATATATATATTTTAAATCATATAAATGATTTTCCAGTTTTCTTACATTTAAAGAGCATATGGGCTTATACAATTTTAAATTCTTTTTAATATTTTTTATATTCTCCAAAATGCTATACAAAATAACATTTTTGTAATATCTCCTCAAGTATCCCTAAAAATTATATAAAAATAAATTATATAAGCAACATATATTCATATATATATATATATATATATATTTAAATATCAATTTATTGCCCACCTTGTAATACCAATGTAGCAACTTTAAAATAACCAAGTGATGAAATTTTATAGGAAACAATATGATTGCAAAATATGCAAAAATGGCAATAACGATCTAAAAAAAATAAATAATAATAAATCATACATATATATATATATATATATATATATATATTCCTCCCTTATGGTAGTTTTTTTTAATATTCATTCTTTTCCTTATATACCTTAGTTAAATTTAAATTTTTATAGTTAAAAAGGTTAAGAAACTTCTCCAAAAAGTTGTTAAGTATCATATGTTTTGACATAAAACTTTTAATATGAGTTTTAGCACTTTTATAAATTGTGAGAATGTTTTTTTTATCCTTTATTTCATCATATTTACTTGGAGAAAAATTATATTTTAATTCAGCTGGTTCCATTTGTAGAGTATCTGATGACACATCATTCTCTTCATATTTCTCATTATTTTTATTTATATTAGACTTTTTATTTTGAACAAATATTTGTTTAAATATATTTTTTTTTAAATACATGTTTTTATGTTTACTAATATTTAAGTTATAGGCATTTGAAGAAAATACATTCTTGTTATATATAATACTAACAATATGATTAAAATCAACATTTCTTTTCTTTTCCTTTTTCATTTCTTTTAAATGTACATGTTTTGAATACATAAAAATATTATATATCTTGTTCATATATAAATATGTTATGGTTAAAATTAAAAGAAAATTAACACAATTGGTTAATAAGAAATAATATAATATATCCAATATATTATGTTTTGGTATAGATTTATAATAATCCTTTTTATTTAATAACAATTTATTACAATTATTTACTATAGTTGTTATAATATGTTTTTGTCTTCTTTTTTTTTTTTTATGACTATGAAATGTAATGTCACTTATTAATTCTAGTTTACTTTTATAACTACTATTACTAAATAAATTTCTTCTTAAATTCGAATGTCTTAAAAGTATAGATTTATTAATATAATTGAATTCTTTGTTCAAGAATGTATTATTATTAAATATATTTCTTCTATCAAATTCGTTATAGACAATTTGATTATTTTTAATATTACTATGAAAAATTTTACATGTTTGTGTAGAACTTTTTTTTAACATATACATTTTGTTCTTTATATTACTATATGATTTATTATTATGCTCATTTTGTTTTCTATTATAATATATCTTATTATCCTTATAATTTGAAGTATTTGCAACTCTATTTTCTTCAAACGTATTATCTAATATATCATTATTTTTTTCTAATAAATTTCTAAATAATATATTCCTTTTTAATTTATTTATACATTTTTCTTCTATCAATTCTCCTATATTGTAAAAATAATCAGCATGTTTTTTTTTCCCTTGATCAATTTCATTATTTGAATTTGTTTTATTTTTATTTAATGAAAGTCGTTTTAATTTGTCCTTAAAAGCAAAATTATTTTTATTCATATTTTTTAATTTCATAAATTTTTCTTTCATATTAAAAAATAAATTATTTTTTTTCATTGAAAAAAAATTGGTATCCTCTTCTTCATTAATATTTTCATTGTTCTGTTGTTGATCGTCTTTTAATTCATCTTGTGTTTTGTTTTTTTTCTCAAGAGCATATTCTACATTATTTTTTTGTTCCTTTAATTCGTTTGAAAATGGTTCAGTTGTTTCTTTTGGAATATTTTCTTCAATATGTTCATTAAATATATTTTTTTCTTTTGTACATAAGGTTGATATATCTTGTTTATCATTTTTTATATCTATCACTTGTTTTATGTCACTAATTTGTTTTTTATTAATATCATTTATATTTTCCTTCTTTTCTAATGTAACATTTTTTGTTTCCTTTTCTACTGATTTATCAAATATACAGTACTCAATTTGTTTATCATTTTTTATGGAATAAAAACTACTAATTCTATTATTAACTTCTTTTTGTACTGTTACATCTTCTTCATTAGTATGTTCTAATATTTTTAATATACTATTTGAATGAAAGAATTTTTGTTTGGTTTTCTTCTTCCTATTTCTTATAACTCTACGCATGTCATATTCACTGTAATAACCTATTCCATTAATTTTGCGGTAATCATATTTTCTTTTAATTATTTTATGTGATATTGTAAAAGATACATTTGCTTTTATAAAATAATTCTTCTTATTAGTATCTACCATATTATCCATTATTTTATTTTCACTTGCTTTTATAATATCATTGTATTCATTTAATGTCAACTCTTCTTGATTATCAGATAGTTTTGTGCAATCTCCATTATCACAATAATTTGTATATTCATTATGATCACATAAACTTAAATTTTCATTGTCACCATTAATTTTGTTAACACACTTAGAGTCGTATAAATATGCAAGATCTTTTTGATATTTCAAATGGATCAAATTATCATTTCCCTTTGAATATATAATATCCCTTGGATATCTTAAATTTATTATTCCTTCATCATTTAATGTACTTGTACCAACACTATTCTTTTGTTCCATTTCTGAATATTTATTTTTCTGTTCTTTATTTGTTCTGTTTCTCATATATGAAATAATTTTGTCTCTTAATTCTTTCCTCTTCGAATTAAACGATATATTGCATAACATTTTTTTCTCTTGAAATAGTGATAAATCATCTGTATTAAAACTACTTCGGTCAATATCTAATTCAGAATTTCTATATACATTATAAAATATATTATTTTTATCATTTTTTTTTATTTCAAATACATTATCCTTATATGTTGAACTACTGGAAGCAACACTCCTATCTAACAAATTTTCATTTATTAAAAGATTTTTATTTTTATTTCTTCTATTTAAATGTCTTTTAAAGAATGATTCCGTATTATTTTCATAACTATTTACTTCATTCAAATGTTTCATACAATTCATTTTTTCTTTTTTTTTTTTTACTACTTCCATCGATTCGTTTGCATTTATAATTGGATCAGATATAAATGAATCCTTACAAATAGATGATTCGTTGTTATTTATAGAACTACCATATATTTTTTTTCTTTTTATTTTAAACTTTTTTTTCTTTAATTTATTCTCTTTTCCATCCTTATTAATAAAATGTTCATAAGAATTTTTCGTTTTGTTACTATTACTTCTATGGCTATCGTTATGTAAATGGTTTCTTAAAAGACCTAAACCTCTTTTAAGAAGTTGAGGATTCTTATCAGATTTGTACATATTTTTTAATTGATTCATTTTCTCTTCTTTAATATCTTTTAGTTTGTCAATAAATTTCATATAACCTTTCTTATTTTCCTCATTCTCCTTCGTTCCAGAATTTTTTTCTTTATTTGAAAGGTCAATTTCATTTACACCTGTTCTCTTTTCACCCTTTACATCATCATGATATGAAAGAGATTTATATGCCTTTAGTTCGTTTAACGACCCGATTGGAAGTGATCTACATGTATTTAATTGTGCACTATGAGAATCGCTAGTTTTACAAATTAATTCGTTATTTGCCTCACCATCGTGATTATTTAACAAAGAATTTTCTTTTCCAATATTGTTATTAATATTATTATTATTATTATTATTATCATATTGTAAGTTTTTATTTTGATTTTTCAAATCTTTCAATTCAATGAATGATAAATTCCTCTTTGAATCATCTAATGACATCTCAAAACATTTATTATAATCATTATTATCATCGTAGTTATTTATATTACTATTTTTCATACAAATATTTTCATCTTTAATTGTTGTTTCTATTTTGTTAATTTCATATTGTTCGACATTTTCTTTTGAATTAGTAGGTATTAAATTAATTTCTTTAAAAGAACTATAACTAACTATATTATAATTATTATTTATATTGTTATTATTATTATTATTATTATTATTATTATTATTATTACATGGCTCTATATTTTTAATATCATATTCTTCCATTTTAATAACCTTTTTATTTTCAATGTAGTTATCATCATTTTCATAAATATCCTCATTTTTTAAAGAACTTGAATCATCTGACATATTTCTGCTTAAATTAATTTTAATATTTTTAGTATACCATTTCCCTTTCTCCTTCCATGTATTAAAAAATCGCTTGGATTTAAATAAAAAATTGGATTTGTAATTTTTCTTTTTTTCTGCATTCTTTTTTCTCTTGATTTCTTCTTTAATATACTCATCTTGTTTGTTTTCATAAGAATAATTTTTATTTTCTTTTGGTTTTAATTTTTTGCACCTTTTCTTTTTTTTATTTAAGAAATAAAAATATAAAGGAAGGTCATTTTCTAACCCACCATGAACAGTTATTATAAAAAAACAGTATATATACATAAAGATAAGTATTATATTTATATATAACATTTCTATATATGTATAGAAATATTTTGGAAAATATTCAATAAAACTATAAAATGAGTATTTGGTATCACAATTAAGTGTATCACAACGGAAGGAATAACTTTTATATGTATGGTTCGTTGGATAGTTATAAGAAGAATATTTTTTTTTCCTATTATTCATATGGATATATCCATCATAATAATTTTCATATGATAATTTATTATTGTCATCAAAAAATTTACAAAATTTAATTTGTTCATTTTCATATGTATCCAAATCCATATGATATTTTTCATTATTAATTTCAAAAGAAAATTCTTTATTATTCATTTTTCTTTTATTGTTCTCATCATCTAGTACTTTATCATCTTCAACACTTTTTATATTTCCTAAATCATTCATTGAATCATAATAATTACGCTTCATATTATTCATAATTTTTATTTCTAAATCCATTAGCATAATATCATTAAGATCTAAATGATTACCTATAACAGTTCCTGAATTGCGTCCAGCTATTTTATCATCACATAAAATTGAACACTTTTCTATACATGTATTATTCATATTATTTTCACAAAAACAATACTCCATATCCTCTGATAATTTCTTATATTCCATATTACAACAAACACTTTTAATTTTATCAGTATCACTAAAAATATTTCTTTCTTCTTTTATTATATCATCATCTATAACATTACTCATATCTGACAAACTTCTTTTCAATCGACAATCGTTTGTAGGCGTATTATATTTATTATTAATTGATAATACACATTTTTTTTTATCTACAATTTGATGTTGTGAAAAAGTCACTAAATTATAATTTTCTTTTAATTTTTCATCCTCCTCATTATTATTCATAACTACCAATTCTTTATTTTTGGATATATTATTTGCTATATCACTAGAATGTTCTTTTGGATATTCATTTATTTTATTATCCTTATTATAATCAATTAAAACACAATTATGATCATCCTTCGAATCATTATTTTTATTATCCATTTCAACATTATCACTTCCTTCTTTTAGATCATCTATATTACTACAATTTTTATATTTTTCTTCAACTGTAGAATTTTTCAACATATATTCATTTGTTATATCACAATTTTTGTCTGAATCATTTTTATTATTCATATTTTCTGCACATACCTTATTATCATTCACTATATGAACATTTGTCTCATCGTTTTGTACACCTTGATTATTTAGTAATACACTGTTATATTTGTCATCATTAGGATAATTAGCACACTTAATATTATTATTATTATTTATATTATCATTATTTTTATTAATAGGTGTAAGATTAATTTCTTCATTTTCTTGATTATTATTTAATAAATTCATTTCCATACTTCCACTTAACTTCTTTTCATAACGATAAAGACATTTCTTATTCATACCATCAGACATATTTGTGCATACTAATTCATTATTATAATATATATCTCTTGTAATTTCACTTCTTTTTATATTATCGTCCAAATTGCTAATCATTAATTGATTATTATCCATTTTTTGAATTACATTATAAAAGGTACTTCTTGGTAATAACCTTGCATTATTGCATAATTCATGTGCATGGGATTTTTTTTTATGATCCCTAAATTTAGAAATATTGAAAGACATGGATATTTTGCTATTATTTAATTCATTTTCCTCAGGTGGTGATAAAAAATAATGGTTATAATATTTTCCCAGATATGTTGGAGCATATGCAAAAAAATATAAACACTTACATTTGTGATTCTTATATAAATATTGGAAAAAGTACGGAAATCTGTTTAATAAAAAAATATGTAAAAATGTGTGCAAATGATATAAATTGGATTTCTTTGATATTTTACATAATAATTTATTTGGGAAAAATAAATATAATATTGGAAATTCATACAAGATTTTCCTATAACATTCATAATTTTTTTCATTATTTATACATATAAAGAATATGATAGTAAATGATATAATAAAATGTATATAATTTTTATAATAACAACATAATAATATATAAAAAATAGAAAAAATGGAAAATAAGAAATTTTGAAATTCAAAAATACTATTTATTTTTCCTATTATTGCTTTAAATCGATATTTTATTTGCATAGTTTTCTTAAAATTATTTAAAAATAAATTTATTAATTGATAATTATTATTTAAATTATTATTAGTTAAAGATAAATGATCATCATTACATAATAAATTAGTTTTCTTTTGAGTTGGCAATAAATAATCAAATCGATTTTTACTTTTATATATATATATATGGACATGCATACTATTATTATCATTTAATTGTGACATATATTTATTAGTTTTCTGAATATTCTTTTTTTGATCATTATATAATTTCTTTACAAAAAAATAATTCCTATCAAAAAATATATTCTTCTGATTTAATAAGGAATTATCATTTCCTGCTTTGTCATTATGACCTTTATCAAGTGAGCTGAATAAATTCTCGGTTTTATTGGAAGACGTGGAACTATAATGTATCTGTTCATAGTCTTCACTCATATTATTACCATAATCATGATTATTATAAATATTATTGTTATTCTGGTTATTATTATATTCCAAATTAATATTATCATTTTGATCAGTAATATTAATATTATTATCAACCTTATTGTTATTATTATTATTATGAAAATCATTCACATTATCATCATTATCACAATCAACATCATAAATATTTTCACCATCATCATTATTATTATTATTATTATTATTATTGTTGTTGTTGTCATTTATATTATGAACCATTTTATTTTTGTTTAGTAACAAATCAGATCTATAACGTAATTCATTTATCTCATCTATTTCATCAAAATCAAAATCAATATGCTTTTCAATTTCATAACTGTTAAATACAAAATTACCTAAATACAAATTTGTATCTGTATAGAAATGGAAAATAATTTTGTTCTGTCTATCTGAAAATAATGGTATAAACATATCCCTATTATGCTCATATTTATAATAATAAAGAAATTCATCTACATCAATTATAGCATATATGTAATTATATTTTATATGTTCTAAATTCTTTATCTTTAATATATTAACATATATATAATTATACAATCCTCTATTTATGGACTTATAATAATTTTTAAGAAATGCTAAATAATTTGGTGATGAATTACAAATTTCATAATTTCTTAAAAATATATTTTTTGTAAATTTCAAAAATAATATTTTCATATATTTTTTTAT